>NW_007243399.1:49839-89851 GCF_000164805.1 Carlito syrichta
CCAGGGGGGTCTCGAACCCGCGGGCTCAGGCAATCCACTCACCTCAGCCTCCCAAAGGCACGGGATGACAGGCTGAGCCACCGAGCCCGGCTGCCATTCATAATTTTTATTGGGTTGAGGTGCATTTTTTACATACCCAACTTATTGATTGTTTTCATCATAAAGGAATGTTAAATTTTGTCAAACACTTTTTCTGCATCTATTTAAATGTTATAACTGGTTCTGTGGTCCTTCATCCTGGTCAGAATCTCGGAGGAGACTTCTATACCTACAGGAGGCTATGAAAGCCTCATGTCTCACATTTGGTGGATCTGAACTGCTTGTGGTGTGTACTGTGAGTGTCTTACTCTCCCAAAAATTGAGGTCCCAGGATTGTTTTTTACTTTGTTCCTTGAATTCAACCAACTCTCTAGAAAAGTGGCTGTAGAAATTAAGTTCTCAGTCTATATGAGTTTACTAAATGAACCCAGTGAGAAACTTCTCAGATATTTGAGTGGGCCTGGGGCTTCTCTTTCAGCATCTAGGAACCCTTGTTCTGTCTGTGACAAGAACAAAGTTCAGCTAGAAGGAATCTCAAACCTCTTTTACACATACAAAAATGGATTTGTTTTCTGTGTGCTCTTCTAAACACACAGGGAAATGGATATTTAGGAATATTGCAGAGAGGTTCTTCTGTGCAGGAAGAGAGAAAAATTATAAATTTGAACGATCACAGTATGCCCAGCAGCCTTTCCACAGAGGCACTAGGGACCTACTTGCCATGTCTTATGACCCTTAGTTCTTACAAGAATCCCATGAGATCCATCATCTTTTTACCCACTTGTCAGCAGAGGAAAGTGGGTCTCAGAGAGTTGAAGACATAGTCAGTAAATGGGAGACTCACCATAGTGCCCTGGAGTGGATATGTGCTCATTTGATGTACAGCTATTTCAGGAAATGTGAGGTTGTGATGAAGTCCTGATAGGAGTCCAAAAAGGTGGTAAAGGAGGTGATGATTCTACTCCAGAAACATGGAACTAGGGACTCCACAATATGCTCCCTTTTGCTTGGCTGGGAAGTCCACGTTATGCAGATTGTATCTAGGTTCAGAGTAGTCTATTTTTTATCCAAAAGGAGAACAAAGAAGGACATACTGTCATTGGTAGCACCATGAACTACAAGAGGGTTCAGGTCTGAAGCTCAAACTTTGAAATCAAAATGGTTGCTTTGGAGACTCGTGTATGTGGAGGACATGGATATTTATGAAGAATAAGGTTTTCTAGGCTTCTAAGGTAAACTTTGATGTGGGACTGGAGTTGATTAAATCATTTATGCCTTCAAGGCATCATCACAGTATTTTGTCACCTGTGGAGCAACACTTCCATATATATATATGGTTTTTGGTTTTTTTTTTGAGTCAGAGTCTCACTCTGTCACCCAGGCTGGAGTGCAGTGGCAAGCTCACGGCCACCTCAGCATTGACCCGCTGGGCTTAGATGATTTTTCCACCTCTGCCTTCCAAATAGCTGGAACCACAGGCATGCACCACCATGCCTGGCTAATTTTTTTTATATATTGTAGAGACGAGGTCTCACCAAGTTGCCCAGGCTGATCTCAAACCCCTAGGCTCAGGCAATACTCTCACCTCGGCCTCCCAAAGTGCTGGGACTACAGGCTTGAGCCACTACACCCAGCCACCCCACTTATATTAATAGCCTCTATTAAGAGTATCATCCCAGTGAGTCCTCAAAAAACATCCTTACTGTAGGGAGGAGAAAACACAGGCTTTGGGATATCAAATGGCTGTTCAAATGCCCACAAGTCAGAAGTGACAACCTTCCACAGTAAAAGTTACATGAAATTTCCTCTAAGCTCACTGAGGCTCTTTCTGTTCCTGATGTGGAGGGGAAGGGCCTGGGGAACCTGATTTTCTCCTCATTTTGGAGACAGTACACAGAGCAAGATACCCAAGTGAGTGGTCTCATGGTTCGAGAACAGCCTGGGCAACTTGGTGAGACCTCATCTCTACAATATATCAAAAATTCTTTTGACTTAAAGCAGCAAAATTGTTTTTCTTTGCCATTAAAAGGATTCTTGAGAAACAGATACAGCAATTTCACATCTGGCAAAGAGACAAAATGCTAGGAGACTCCAGAGTGAGAGAAAGTCCATCACAGGGCCAAGGATCTGAGCAGGTGATTCAAGGAACAGAAAATTCCTGTGGGAATTAAATAACTTAGAAGTGACTCACAAGTATCAGTCAGGAAACTGAAATTGAAAGGAACAACAGAAATTTTGTTTGCTAAATGAACAGCAAATTACCAAAATATTTTCTGAAAAGTTAACATCCAGGGGAGTTACAGATACAGGTACAGTTACAGATACAGAGAAGGAGCTACGTTCAGAAACTGCTGGTGACAATATATCTGACACAGCCCAGCCCTTTTGGAATGTAATCTGGCTGTACCTATTAAAATGTTATATATGCATATCCTTTCACCATGTAATTTTCTTTCCTAGGAATCTATCTTCCGCAAGACATTGGTTCATGTTATGGGCTTATTTGTGCCCCCTTTCCAAAATCCAAATGTTAATGTTCTAATACCCAGTGACTCAGAATGTGACTATATTTGGACATATTGTGCTTACAGATATAATTAAGGTTCAGTGAGTTTGTTGGGTTGGGCCCTAATCTAATATGACTGGGATCCTTAGTATAAAAGGCAGTAAAGACATAGAAGAAGAAAAAAAAGACATAGAAGCACAAGAGAAGAACTTGTGAACACAGAAACAGAAGATAGCCATTTGAAAGCCAAGGACAGAGGCCTCAGAGAAACCACCTCAGCCCACGGGTTGAGACTGGATTTTTAACCTTTGAGTTATGAGAAATGTCTTTTGTTAAAGTTTTTCAGTGCATGGGGATGTGTTGTGGCAGCCCTAGAAATATTATAGTCTATTAAGACACTTGCAGAATGTTCCCTGAAGCACGACTGACATGGAATTATCATTTATCGTGTCAGGCTCCCCTAGCCTTAAATGTTTGCCTTGCTGTGGGAAATGGTCTTCTTATAGAACACTATGAAGACATGTGAGAGCATAGCTTCTGCCCTGATGGGCTACAAGTATGAGTTCCCCACAATGACACACTGCAAACAAATGCATAGGGTAGTTTAACCTCCTTTTGTATGTTAATGTCACATCGCTATTAAAAGTATTTATTGGGCAAACTCTTCAGGTCTCCTCCCACTGTGGGAGCTTTTCTATCCTCTCAATAAATCTTGCTTTCTCAAAAAAAAAGTATTTATTGCATTTTATGTCTTGGAGAAGGTCTGGCACCTCAATAGAGCTACTGCTACAGGAGATACTGGGGCAAGTAGTTAAAACAATAAAAAGTAGCAACATGCAAAGATAGTTATAGCTTGGTATAATGAGAAAACAAAAGTGTTTTCTCTGATATTTCTACAAGTATGTGAACGGGGACTTTGCCTCTGACCAAGTTGCCACTGAAGGCTAATGGATCCCAGATTCATTTGAGAGAGGACTGTGTGTCACTCAAGTGGGAAAGCCCTAGAACAGAGCCTAGTGAGTTCCCATATTTATGTCTGATTCCCAGGCCTGGCTTGGTCTTCTTGGGTCCCTCTCTATGGAGACCACTTTATGCCCTCTCTCAATACAGACCAGCACAGCTGTGGTTGAGTGATGTGGTATACCTGGCCTTTGTCCAAGGAAAAGAAGGAGTTGGATTCATCAAACTGCTCTGTACTGATCTTCTGTGTGGAGCTCTTCAAAGGCAGTGTTAGTCCACCAGTCCAGGCAACATTGGTGGCCTACCTGGTTGTTCACAAGGAAGATCAGCCCATTAGTAATCACGCTTCCTGGATCAGACATATAGGAGCATTTTCATAGTCAGAGAGGAAACAGATAACAGCTTGAAGTCTTGAGATTAACATCTGAGTAGACAAACTTGGTTCCCAACCTTCACCTTCCCATCCTGTCATCATGAGCTGGAATATGAACTTAACAGAGCCATGAGGCCTGCAGCACCAAACAACTTGCTTCTGTCTAGGAATGGGCCCCTATTTTTGCTCCCCTCACACATTGTGATGGGGAGTGTATGAGGCTTCTCAGATAGGATCACATGTGAAGCCTCACTTGAATGGGCCTGTCCTGCCTCCCTGTGTCACCTCTGAGTGCCCTCAGCCAAGTGTCCCCCAGATATTGGTGGTGAGGGCAAAACCAACATCTGCATCATCACTTTTGGCCACCCTGAAACAAAAGCCTTGAAAACTCATTATACAGCAGGAGAATATCTTGTTCTCTCTTGCATCTTCCACCAAATGCTGTGATTATGAGGTTGTCTCTAGAATGTAGTGCCTGATTACCAGAGTTCTAATTTTGCTGGGAGTCTGTCACCAAAAAAATAAGGTCACTTCTCCAAGATCTTATCACCTGGGCCCCTTTCTTCCATAAGACCTTCCCAAAGACCCTGCTGTATACTTGGCTGCTCCCCCCATGTCAACTCCTTTCCTGTTCACAATTAGACAAATACACCCCCCTCAGTCCCTAAAAAGACCTGAATGCAGCTAGGCCCCAGGTTTGAGAGCACAGAACTAGGTCAGAACCTTCTTTTTCTTAACATTACTGTGACCCTAGACAAGTTAGTGTGAATAACTTGTCAGGGCATCCCCAGTCTCCCAACATGCATAATGGGAATCATACCAACATCTCCTTCCTAGGAAACCCATCAAGTGTTCATGAGATACAACTTATAAAAATCATGTGTTGGTAGATAATACACAAAATTAGAAAAGAAAGAATTAAAAGAAGGAATAGGAGGTATCATAGAACAATACTCAAATAGGTCTGGGGTCCAGCAGTGTGACCTTGAGAAAGTCACTTCCCTTCTGGACTTCACTTTTCAGTCTGTACTAGTAAGAGGCTGAGATTAAATGAAATTCAGATATCATCATTTTCTGGCATTACACCTTTCCATGTCTTCCCATTATATCTAGAACTAAACTTACTGTGCCTCATCTTGGCCTATGTGGTGGGCAGACTCTGCAAAGGCTGACAGCACTTGGTGACTAACTTCTTACCAACAAAATACCAAAAAAAAGGAAGATCACTTTAATCTTAGTCAATTTAAGCTGCTACAACAAAGTACCATCAACTGGGTAGCTTCACTTTGTATCTTCACATGGCAGAGAAAAAGAAGAGAACTCTCTTGCATTTCTAGTATAAGGCAACTAATCTATATATGAGGGCTTGACCTAGAAAATAGCAAGAATAGGCCAGGCTTGGTGGCTCAGCCTGTAATCCCAGCATTTTGGGAGGCCGAGGTGAGTGGATTGCCTAGCCCGCAGGTTCGAGACCAGCCCGGGCAACTTGGTGAGACCTCATCTCTAAAATAGATAGATAGATGGATACTAAAATAGATAGATAGATGGATACAGTACTGCTCTGTACTGATCTTCTGTGTGGATGGATGGATAGATAGATAGATAGATAGACAGACAGACAGACAGACAGATAGATAGATAGATAGATAAAATTAACCGGGTGTGTTAGCACACTCCTGTAGTTTCAATTACTTGGAGGGCTGAGGCGAAGGATCACTGGAGCCCAGCAGGTCAACGCTGAGTTGGCCGTGAGTATACCAATGCACTCCAGCCTGGGAGACAGAGTGAGACTCCAACTCAAAAAACAAAAAAAGAAAACAGCAAGAATAATGGTATATTACTTCCAAATCTAATTGTTAAAAGACTGTGATTTTCTTCTAGCTTATAATCTTTTGTTCTATCTCTCATTTTATTCTCTAAAAAAGCAAGTGTTAATAATTTTTAAATCTCTATATATAATCCCCTGTGACAAAAAAGGAGATGCCTACACAAGATACAGGAAAGAACTCAGGCTCTCATTTCAAACTGAATTATGCCAACCACTCCTCGGTCGAGCCTGGGAGAAAGTTCTCCCCCATAAAGACTTAGTTGAAACCATAGCCCCAGACTTGTGTGAGGCCTTACAGCAGAAGAATTTAACTAAGTTGTGCCCAGGTATTTAATTCACAGATACTGTGACATATGTTTGGAATTATAAACCACAACAATTGAGGAAATGTTTTCAGAAAGGAGTAGATTATGACTCCTTTCTATCCTCCTCTGGCCAAACTCATTACTGTCTGCAAATTTCTGCAGCAGTGGTATCTACTCTCTGACACACTGTGTTAATCAGAGGTTTTCTAATAAACAGAACCAATGGGAAATAGATAGGTATAGATACAGCTACATAATGGAAAATTTACTGTGATAATAGTATTCTGTAATTATGGAAAGCAAGAAGTTCTACACAATATGCTGTGTGCAAACCGGGAAACCAAAAAGAAAACTGGCAATTTATTATGAGTCCAAAGACCTGATAACTAGAAGAGCAGATGGTGTACTCCATGTTGTTGGTCAAAAGTCTCAGAGCTGGGGGTGGAGAGGTATGCTGATGTAAGTCCTAGAGACCAAAACCTCGGAAACGTATATTTTTATGACAAAGGGCACAGAAAGATAGATATCCCAGCTCTAGAAGAGAGAGAAGGAATTTGCTTTTCCTCTAACTTTTGTTTCATTTGGCCCTTCACAGATTTGATGATACCATATTTGTGAGGGTGAATTTTGTCTACTCAGTCTACTGATTGAAGTGCTTTTACACCTTTGGGAAAGAATCTCAGAGTTACACCCCCAAAATAATATTTTACAACTATCTGGGCTCTCAGCCCAGGCTAGTTGATGTATAAAATTAAGTATAACAATTTCACCCCTTGTCAACATATCACCAACATGTATCTCCTTAACCATGTATCTAAACAAAGATCACACCCACACATAACAAAATAAGAAGAAAATATCCATGTCAATTGTGGTCTTTTCTGTAACTGGTCACATGATCCAAGCTAGTATTTGAATAAATATTTTCTACTACCCATACTGTACCACAGCTGGTCTGGAATCTTACCTGACAAGACCTTACCAAAACCTTCATTCCTGAAAGAGATGGATCATTTGCAGAGCTAGCTGGTTTGGATTATTGTAGTTTTTCATTGACCTTAATCACAGGGCATGGTGGTATTAACTGATGTCCTAAGAAATCTCCATATTCCAGGTATACTCTTTTTTAATTACATTGTAAAATATGGGTCCCATTTGTCTTTGGCAGTTTGAATGAAACACCTCAGGCACCACCATAACTCCTTTTCTAGTTTAATGACTCAGATGCATGAGAAGTCAAAAACAGACAGTGGTAGTCTTAAAATCCAGCTCAAAGGACCCATTGTTGTGTGTCTTGGTGAAACCATTCCTCTCTCTGGAACCAAGACCTCTAGGCCAGCAAACCATAAAATTGTGAAAACAGGAAGCAACAATTGTGAGTGACTGATGTCATATTCATTTCTATCCTCTGATTCCTGGACTTGTGAATTTTGGCTATAATAGAAAGAGTACCATATTCAGGATGGTGATTCAGAACACACACAGCTTTGTGGACAACCTTCCTCCAACCCTGCAGATAATATCATCTTCTTGGCTCTATAACTGAGTCTTCAGGAACCACTCTATGTTTTTATCAAAGCTAGCTGCTTAATGATGGTGGGAAATATGGTAAGGCCATTAATTCCATGAGCAAGAACCCATTGTCATATTCTCTTATCTCTGAAGTGAGTTCCTTTCTCAGAAACAATACTGTTTGGAATAATATAATTGTGGATATGGCATTCAGTTTGTCCATAGGGCACTTTTGGCAGAGTATTGCATGATGCAGGGAAGGCCAATCCACATCCAGGGTAAATTTTAATTTCTATACAAATAATATGCCTTCCTTGATGGAAGGCATCCAATGAAATCAACTTACTACTAGGTGTCCAGCTGATAACTCTGAAGAATTGTTCCATATTGGGAACTCAGTGTTTTTCTGCTATCAGGCACTCAGCTGTGGCCATAACCAGCAAGCCATGTGGGACTGACGTTATGATGACAGGGATACTCACCCACTGAATATGCCTGTTACCTAGGCCATGGTAAAGTGCTGTAGGCCCTTTCTACCTGTGTGATACTACTCCTAAAGAACTGAATGACAGTTCAAGAAGCCTTAGCAAATGTGTTTTCTCAGTTTTCCCTCTAGAGCCTTACAAATGCTAATGAAATCAATAGGTTAATTAACAAAATAATGGTGAAGGGTATAGGGGAGAGTTAAAGGACTCACCTCAAGGAGGTGGAACTTTTTAAACAATTCTTAAGAAAAAGTGAATAAAGAGAACATTGATAAAAGTAAAGAGGGAAAAGAAAGGGGAGTGTCAAGAGGCTTGTCACAGCAGGGTGGAAATCCTTACATGGTTATTAAGAAATGAAATGAGCCAGGCTTGGTGGCTCAGCCTGTAATTCCAGAACTTTGGGAAGCTGAGGCGAGTGGGTTCGAGGCCAGCCCAGGCAACAACTTGGCAAGATCTTGTCTCTACAGTAAATAAAAAAAATTAGCCGGGCATGGTTGTGCATGCCTGTAGCTCTAGCTACTTGGAAGGCTAAGGCGGAAGGATCTCCTAAGTCGACACTGGGGTGGCCATGAGCATGCATGCCATGGCACTCCAACCTGGGCGACAGAGTGAGACCCCAACTCAAAAAAAAAAAAAAAAAAGAATATAATGGAAATTGATGAAGTTTAAAAAAGATATTAATATAACACTATTGAAGGCTGGGTGGTCTAAAGGGAGCCCATACTAGTCTTCCAAATTAAAGGGCTCCAAGCCAGTTTGCTGTATTTCCCCCAGTCAGGAGAAAGTTTAAAAACTGAAGGCAGTTTACAATGAGAAATCCAATCTGAAACTGCCTGGGGAAATAGGCAGATTAATCAAGATAAAGATTAACAAAGGGTCCAGGGTAATTTGGCTCAAACATTGGCTAGGGACACGAGGCCTTTTGCACAAGAGAGGGTAAAAGATGTGAAGGTGGAGAAGAAAAGTTCCTGAAAATAGAACAAAAAAAGTAAGAGTTGATAGGATATAAAAGTTGATGTCTTTCAACACACTTCATGGGAAGTGTGTGGCAGGTGGCAACTGACCAGCTGGAATTGCAAGAGGTGAAAGAGTTCACCTAGTTAGAGTAGAAGAATACTGAGTGCACTGCAAGGGAGACAGCAGGCAGAGCAGCTGTAAGGGAGCTGTATGTGCTGAGCCAATAATTTGCAGGGTCTTCCCAGTGGGGTTTGACCTTTTTTCAGGTAAAGTGATTTTTAGGATTCCCATCATGCATTAGGGTTCCTGCTATGCAAATGATGAAGTCCTGATTGGTTGATGTCTGGCCTTGATTGTAGCCTGCCCATGGGTAAGTCAGAGGTTAACATAAGGCAACTCTTACACACAATGACTTCCACATACCCACCTCCCAAATCAACAGTGTCAAAGCTTTGGCACTTGGGCAAAGGTCTCATCTTCTGGAACTGCTTCATGATGAACAGGGGTGTGGCACTGACCTTACCTAGGATTATCTGTCCATTAGGAGTTCTTGTAATGCTACTAGATTCAAATAAGAGAATCATATGGGTAATTGGGGTGGTTTGAGTAAAAATCCCTTGTAGCTTTGTCTAAAGAGCTCAGAGGAAGTGGAGTTTCTAATGGTATGGGTGGAAACCTTATTGAAGCATCATCTGAAGATGGATCTGTTGGAGTCTGAAAGAGACAAATTTGATAAAAAATTAAAAATAGGATCTTGCAATTAGGAGGATGAGTATTGAAATGAAGAATCCCAGAAAGGAAAGGAGCCAGGAAAGCCATGATTACTCTCTTGTCCCACATGCATAGAGGATATCATAAATGTTGGAAAGCAGAGGAAAATAAGTATGAACAAAAGAAAATATATATATACATATATAGTAAATATTAAGATAATGACTTTAGCAAGGACATAACACCTACTTTGCTATAAAGGATGACAAGTACATATATTTCCAGAGTGAGAAAGACCAACTATAGTACACTAGCACAACATTACTTTATTTTCCTTCTGTGTTTTGCTTGGAGAGAAGTTTGCGATCCTGGAGAAGTTTGGTAGTCTAGATATTCAACAGGGTTTTCATGTCCTCCTCTGTTGTAGAGAAGGGATCTGAGGACATTCCTTGTTATGAGGAACTTACGATTCCTTTTTTTTTAACTCCTTTTTTTAAAGATGTAGTGTACAAGTCAGGATTGGCTATATAAGTGATGTAAGTACAGATGAAGTTTTGGGCCTCCCATTGGACCTCACTTCATCTGAATTATAATCAGGCACACTTATTGATTTTTGTTTTGTTTTGTTTTGAGTAGGAGTCTAACTCTGTCACCCAGGCTAGAGTACAGTGGCATGCTCAAGGCCACCACAGCCTCTACCTGCTGGACTTAGGTGATCTTTCTTCCTCAACCTTCCAAGTAGCTAGAACCACAGGCACGCACCACCACATCCAGTTAACATTTTTTTTTTTAATTGTAGAGTCGAAGTCTTGCCAAATTGCCCAGACTGGTCTCAAATCCCTGGACTCAAGCAAACCTCTCACCTCTGCCTCTCAAAGTGCAGGGCTTACAGGTGCAAGCCACCATGCCTGGCACCCTTATTGATGTTATGTCCTTCACCCTTCCTCTCTGGACAGTGTCCCACGACTGCCAATCCTTTTTTTATGATAGGTGTTCAGGGTCCAATTATGAATGAGAACATGTGGTATTCAGTTCTTTGTGTGATAGATCACTGAGTATGATAGACTTCAAATCCATCAAGTTTGCTATGAAGTTCATAATATTGTCCTTTATACCTGCATAATATTCCATAATGCATATGTACCACATTTTTTTTGTCCAGCCCATTTTCAATGGACAGCATGATTGGTTACATATTTTTGCTATTGTGAGTAGTGCTGCAATAAACATGCATGTACAGGTATCTTTTTTGTAGAATGACTGGAGTTCCTCTGGGTATATTCCCAGAAGGGGGATTGCTGGGTCGTATGAAAGGTCAATTTTTAGATCTTTTAGATATTGCCACACTGTAATCCTTAGATGTTGAACTAGTTTGCACTCCCGCCAGCAGTGTAGAAGTGTTCCCTTTTCTCTGCATAATCTGCTGTTTTCTGTTTTATTAATGATGGCCATTCTTATTTGAGTTAGGTGGTATATCAGTGTGGTTTTGATTTGCATTTCTTTGATGGCTAGTGAGCGTTTTTTCATGTGACTATTGGCTGCTGGTATATCTTCTTTTGACAAAAGATAAAGATAAAGACATCTTCAGTCTTCAGCCCATTTTTTAATGGGACTGCTTGTTTTTTTCTTTTTGGCACGTTTGATTTCTTTGTAGAATCTGGATGTCAGGTCTCTGTCAGATATACAGTGGGCAAATATTTTTTTTTTCCAGGCTGTGGGCTGTCTCCCTGCTCTCTTGTTGGTTTCTTTTGCTTTGCAGAAGCTTGTCAGTTTCATGAGGTCCCACTTGTCTCTTATCTCTTATGGCATGGGCATCTGGGGTTTTGATCAGGAATTGGCTGCCTATTCCAATTTTCATAAGGGTGTCTCCTGCATTTTCTAAGATTCTTATAGTCTGAAATTTTATATTTAGATCTTTGATCCATTTGGAGTTGATTTTTGTGTATGGTGAGAAGTAGGGGTCCTATTTCATTCTTCTGCATGTGGTCAGTCATTTTTTCCCAGCATCATTTACTGAATAGGTTATCCTCATCCCAGTGGTTGTTGGTGGAGGCGTCGTCGAAGATGAGTTGATTGAGAAATTGAGGTTTTGCTTCCAGAATCTCTATTCTGTCCCATTGGTCTATAGCTCTGTTCTCATACCAATACCAGGTTGTTTTGATTATTGTAGCCTTATAATAAAGTTTGAAGTCTGGGAGTGGGATACCTCCCACTTTGTATCTTTTACTGAGAATTTTTTTGGCTATTTGTGGTCATTTTTGTTTCCATACGAATTTCTGTATTGTTGTTTCCAGGTCTGAGAAGAATGATGATGGTAATTTAATGCAAATTGTATCAAATCTGTAGATTTCCTTGGGTAGGATGAACATCTTAACACTGTTGATTCTTCCAATTCATGAGCATAGAATATTTTTCCATTTGTTTATGTCTTCTTTGGTTTCTTTGAGCATTCTTATGTAGTTTTCATTGTAAAGTCTTTCACTTCTCTGGTAAGGAAGATGCCAAGGTATTTCATTTTTTTGTGACTATTGTGAATGGGATTATACTTTTTATTTGCGTCTCTACCTGTTTGTTGTTGGTATATAAAAATGCAACTGTTTTTTGCACGTTGACTTTATACCCTGAAAATTTGCCAAAGTCCTTTGTCAGTGCAAGAAGGTTTTTGACAGATTCCCTTGGGTTTTCCAGGTATAGAATCATATCATCCACAAAGAGGGATAGCTTAACTACCTCTTTTCCTATATGGATTCACCCGATATTCTTCTCTTGTCTGATTGCTCAATCTAGGACTTCCAACACTATGTTGAACAGTAGGAGTGAGAGTGGGCATGCTTGTTTAGTTCCAGTTTTCAGGGGAAATTCTTCCAATTACTGTCCATTTAGCAATTTTCTGACTGTGGGTTTATTGTAGATGGCTTTTACTATTTTGAGTTATGTTCCTTCTATACCTAGGTGTTCAAGGGTTTTTATCAAGAATGAATGCTGGATTTTGTCAAAAATCCTGTGTCTAATAATATCATCATTTGGTTCTTGTTTTAACAACTGTTGATGTATTTATAATAATTACATTTTTGATTTTGCAGATGTTACACCAGTCCTGCATCCCCAGGATGAAACCTCCCTGGTTATGGTGGATAATTTTTGAGGTGTGTTGTTGGATCATATTTGTTAGAATCGTGTTGATAATTTTTACATCTATGTTCATCAGGGAAACTGGCCTGTAGTTCTCTCTGTTTAGTCTTTGCTCTATTTAGGTATCAATGTGATATTAGCTTCATAAAATGATTTGGGGAGCGTTCCATCTTTTTCAACTGCCTGGAATGCTTTCACTAGGATTGGTATAAGTTCCTCCTTGTATGTTTTGTAGAATTCCTCAGGAAAGCCATCTAGTCCAGGACTTTTATTTTGTGGGTAGTTTTCTTATGACAGAGTCGATTTCCAGGTTGTTATTGTTCTATTTAGGGTCTCTATTTCTTCTGTTTTCAGCCTTGAGTTGAGTGATGTCAGAAAGTCCTCCATTTCATTTAGGTTTTTGAATTGTTTCCATACAGGTGTGCATAGTAATCTCTGGTAATCTTTTGTATTTCTTCAGGGACAATTGTGATGTGATCTTTTGCATTTCTGATTGTGTTTATTTGTGTTTTTTGTCTCTTTTTCTTGGTCAATCTCACTAGGGGTTCGGCAATTAGTTTATTCTTTCAAGGAACCAGCTTTTTGTTTCACTGATTTTTTTCTATCATATGTTTATCTTCTATGTCCTGTATTTGGGCCTTTACTTTGGTTATCTGGATTCTTCTGCTAAAGTCAGGGTTTTGGTGGATTAGCCTTTCCAGCTCCCTTAGGTAGTTTCTTAGGCTGTTGACTTGTGATCTTTCTATTTTCTTGATGTGTGTTTATAGAGGTAAAAATTTTCCTTTTAGTGCTGCCTTCATGGCATCCCAGAGGTTTTTGTGAGATGTGTCTTTGTTTTTACTGTTTCCAAGAATCTTTTAATTTCTGTTTTGATTTCTGTGTTTACCCAAGAGTTGTTCTGCATCATGCTGTTTAGTGTCCATATCTTTGTGTGTCTGGGGAGATCTTGTTGGTGGTGATATTTATTTTAATTTCACTGTGTTCTGAGAAGGTGCATGGTAGTATTTCAATCTTATGGAATTTGTTTATGCTTGATGTATTGTAAAGGATGTGGTCAATCTTGGAGTGTGTTCCACATAGTGATGAGTAGAATGTATATTCTGTGTTTGTTGGGTGGAGTGTTCTGTAGGTATCTATTAAGTCCCTTTGGTTAAGCATCAAGTTAAGATTCTGGATCTCCTTATTGATTTTTTACCTCAATGATTCATCTAGTATTGTTAGTGGGGTATTTAAATCCCCAGTTATGATAATGTCAGAGTCAATATCCTTTTTTAGTTTACTTAATAGCTGCTTTTTAAATTCTAGAGATCCTGTGTTTGGTGAATATATATTTAGGATGGATATTTCTTGTTGATGGATTGAACCATTTATCATTATACAATGTCCTTCCATATCTTTTTATATTTTTGATAGCTTGAAGGTTGTTTTTTCTGATATTAAAATTGTGCCTCCTTCCTTCCTTTTTTTACTGGCATGTCCCAAGCACTGCCGCTTTTGGCTAGGCATAGAGAGTAGGCTCTGGTCTCTAAGCCCTCCCCTCTGTTCTCAGCATGGGTTGATCAGGCTGCTCTCCATGTGTGTCAGATACACCACAGACTGCTTAGAGAAAGGGAGTGAATCAGATCATGATACACCCCAACTCATCTCCCACTCCAATTGCACGCATCTATATTTGGTCCAGTGTAGAGGTGTGGCATCTGTCTCTCCAGTATCATGCACTTGATATATCCTCTCTGGGCCAACAATGGTCAATCTTAGAGGGGTGCAGAGATCGCATCTCAGTCTCAGAATGCAGGCTGATCAGTATTGGCCAAGCTAAAGCAGGCTTCTGCCCAGGTTCTGAGACAGAGAAAATGGCATCAGCCCACATCTTCTCCCGGGGCTCAGCTCCAGACTTCTTTTCCACACTTTCTCTACAGTCCCTGCTACCAGTGTCTGGCCTGTTGCTGCAGGTAGTGGTGTGGGCCAGGTGCCAGGTGCCAAGAGGTGGTTGGTCTCTCCTACCTTTTCCTGAGAGATGCCCTGAGAATGGCAGATATTTCTGTGCACAGGGAGCACTGAATTCAGAGCAGTAGTAAATTGCAGCTGCCTCTTCAGGGGATCCCTGGATGCTTGATCCCATGTCTCCCCACTGTCAGACATTTGCTCACTCACTTGCATACACACATGCACACAGATTCATTCTTATGCACACTCACCCATTCAGAGACTCACACACTCCAATCAGTTCCATCACCATCTTGCCAGCCCTCCTGTGATTTCTTTTTAAAAAAGTGAAAGGAGTTATTTCATGCCACATAAATTCACAGAGGTCTCTTTGGAGAAAAAGGTCAAGGATAAAGTCATTGAATTGGGAGAAGGAAACAGTGTTCAGGTTGGAGAGGAAATATAAAGTGAGCTGCTCTAGGATTATATCATAGAACCATGAATGTAGAGGACAGAAGATTGGTTACAGTCCAGTTCCATGGGCTATTAAAGGCTAAAGTGTATACCACCTGAGTCCTCTCTGAATAGTACTCATTCAGAGTCGGGTGGTTCTGACTCTGGAGAGATGGGTCCACAAGAAAAGTGTTCACAGTTTCTCTGAAGTCAGAGTAGTCAGGAGAATTTGGTAGGGTCTGATCCAAACAGGCTCCAGTGGCCTTTTATCCTGTGGGAGAGTTTTAAGGTATACCCAATGTAAGTTAGGGGTGTGTGTTTCCTGAGAAAGGAGGATCAGGTTTTAGACTGTGATAATTTTGATATTCATGAATGGCTTTAATGGTCGGTCCCAGAGACAGAACATACTGTGTAAGTTAGTGACTATCAGGATCCAGTAAAAGGTCTGTCTGGAAAAAAGATCTGACCTTCAAGTGGGTTGACGTGGGCTTTGGACTTTAGAATGGGATCTTAGGAATGCAATAGGAAGAAGGGCTGACCACAATTGTTGGGTCTCATGCATCAGTTTTTTAAGGAGACTTTTTAAGTTTTGGTTGGCTCTCTCTACCATTCCAGAAGAATATGGATGTTATATTGGCTATAGGTAATACTCTATTTGAAGATTCTTACTGATTCCCTATGTTTTGGTGGTAGTAAAGGTTAGGCCATTGTCTAATTATAGGGATCAAGGAAGCCCAAAATGAGGAGAATTTGGTCAAGAAGGGCTATGGTGACTTTTGAAGCACAGTTTTGGTGGGAAAAGCTTCTATCCCTCCAGTAAATGTGTCTAAAAAGTCTAACAGATATTTAATTTTTTTGCAGGGAGGCATGTGTCTAACATCTACCAATCTTCCCTAGTACAGTCCCCATTTTTGGACAAGTTGAAGGAGTGGGAGAGGTTTGTGAATCCACTCTGTGTTTATACAGCAGTATGTGAGACATGCTTGAGAGATAGCCTGTAAGGTTTGGTGTATTCCTTTACCAGTGAAGAGAGGTTCCACCAAGTCTTAAAGGACTTATTTCCCAAATAAGTTGACTAACTGGTGGAAACCACTTTAAATTTTTCATTGTGAAACTCCCAGAAGTAAAAGTTTGTTGTCAGGATTTTATAACCAGCCCTCTGGAATATGGGAGAAACCTCTTCCTAATGCCCTTTGGGTTTCTTCTTGGGTGTAGTGTGGGCGAACTGGAGTCAGGTTAGGGACAAAGGCAGTTTAGAGCAGCAACCTGATGGCTGCTTTAGATTGTTTGTCAGCCTGGTTGTTCCCAATAGAAATCTAATTGTTGTCTCTTTGGTGGGCTTTACAGTGCAGAATAGCAACCTGAGCAGGAAGCAAAACTGCCTCTAACAGGACCATGATTTCTGGAGCATGTTTGATTGGGATATTTTGAGTGTTTAGAAAACCTCTTTCTTTCCAAATGGCAGCATAGGCATGTGCCACATGGAAAGTATAGGCCAAGCTTGTGTTTGTTAAGTTTCATGTCTGACTCTCATTGTGGGGTTCAGATGAAAGCAATAAGTTTGGCTTTTGGGGTCAAAGTTGTGTTGCCCATAGGGGCCCTGATTCTATGATCTTGGTGAGATTAGCAATAGCATATTGTGATAATCAGGTCCCTTCTATGATGTAGCTGCCACATTTACATACCGTGTAGCCTCTGGGTTGGTAAGAGGAATATCTTGGAGATCTGGCCTGGTGCTACAGGTAAATCTATAGTATCTAAGCAGGAGTGTTCAAGTAAGCCCTCTACATTTGGATCTGGTAACAAGGTAGCAGGGTTAAGGGCTTGGCATAGTTTAATACTTAACCCCAGTGTTTGTAAAAGGAGTATCTGGTAATTGTTAATCCCACTACCTGAAATCCAGTGGAAAGCCTTTGAAGTTAAAATATCCATTACCTGATGAGGTTTGTATACAGTTATTCCTTGGTTTATGGTTAATTTGAAGCCATCCTTGACCACGAGGGCATGGATATCAATGCCTGAAGTCAGGGAGATCATCCCTGTACTATTGGATTAAGCACAAATATGCCACTAGACAATGAGAGGGCCCCAGTGTTTAGGTCAAAACCCCCAAAGCAACGTCCTTCCTTTTGTGGACATACAAGTAAAAGGGGTTTTTTTAGATCAGGCAGGCGAGAGATGGGGTGGTGGTGAGCACTTGTTTAAGGGTCCTTATAGCATTACTCATTTCAGGGCTCTGGGCTAAGAATTCTTTTTTGGGTCCCCATAGTGCTTCATAAAGAGGTTTGGCTATGAGTCCAAAGTGAAGTATCCAAGTGTGGCAGAAACTCACCATTCCCAGGAAGAAATGCAATTATTGTTTTGCTTATGGAGTACCCATGTATAGGATGGGACTTTTATGGTGGTTGGATAGATTTTTAGTTGCAGGGGTTAGTATTAACCCTAAGAACTGAACTCTTTGGGAAGAGTTTCGATCTTTGAAAGGAGAGACCTTGTAGCCACAGGAGGCTAATTTTTGAAGAAGGGATTTTAATTTTGAAGGGAGCCCCTTCATTGAGCTCCTTATAGTCAGAGAATGGGGGTAAAGGCGTTTGTCATTCTCCCAGGTCAGCCTATGCTTGGGGGTTTTGGTTGTGGGATGACCTGCCCATACAAGGAAGAAAGCAGGGTAGTCCTGCATTCAATATCCCTCATCTCAGGCAAGGTCTGAGTGACTGTGTCCCTTGGAGACATGAGTTTTGACAGCCACAACTTATATGCCCTGGCTGTCCACAACGATAGCAGGTGAGAGGTGTCTCTTTCGGGGTGAGGGGCAGCCATTTAGATACGGGTTCTGGCTCTGCCTGGGGACTTGGGCAGGGAATTGACAATGGTGGTTGCCATATATTGGGCTTGCCACTTGTCTCTTCTCAAATTTCCTTTTCAGTCGTCAAGGCCTCCCCATGGTTGTTGAAGACCTTGAAGGCCATGTATAATAAAGTAAGGAAAGGAGTTTGTGGCCTTTCATCTAGTTTTTAAAGTTTTTGTCTAATATCTGGGGAAGTCTGGCTGATGAAATAGACTAGCAGGATAATAAAGCCCTCTTGGCTCCCAGGGCCTAGGTTAGTAAATCTCTGCATGGCCTCTGCTAGTCTAGAGTGAAATAAGGCAAGATTTTCTTTGGGCCCCTGGGCAACCTCTTTCAGTCTGGTGTAATTAACAGGTGTTATGAAGGCCTTTTCCATGCCCTCAATTAAACATGGAGCATATAGTTATGGTGTTCCCTGCCAGGGTCTCTGTCTTGGTAAGTCCAACTGGGGTCAGCCTCTGGCACTGCCTCTCTTCTTGGTGTGGTCTCTTGGGGATTGTGGGCATGGGCCTCATCTGTCCATCACTGGGCCAAAGACCAGATGCAAGTTTTCTCCTCATGTATACAACAAGGAGTAAAAATAGTATAGATGTCTTGCAAGGTTAAATCAAAATCTACAATAAGTCATCTAAATTTCTTTATGAAATGGGAAGGATCTTGACTAAAGGAACCAAGTCTGGTCTCTATCTGAGATAGGACTGACTTAGGAAAGGGAACATGGGCCCTAATAGTCTCCATTTCTCCATTTGCCACCTCATGAGGAGGTAAGACATTCTCTTGGTAGGGAGTAAAAGTCAGTTTTTGGCTGTCATAAACATTTTCTGACAAGTGTTGGGAGGGCAGAGTGAGTCCTGATAGGGACGAGGGATGATCAGCTCAGAGGAAAAAATTCCGTCCTCCAGGGGGAGTATAGGTCAGAGGCATAGTAAAGGGGGATCATTTAAAATATCAGAAAAGTCAGAGGGTTGAAATTCAGCAAGGCACATTCGGCAATTTTTATGCAGGTCAGAATTTTTATATAAAGTCTTAAAACCTTGGACATAAGGAACCTCAGGCCATTTAGAGGTGTTGTGACAGAAAATATCAAGCTGCAGAATAGTATTATAGGCAAAATTCCATGTAGGGATAGGCTTCTCGGTCTGAAAGAGTTGTATTTTTGCCAGAAAATATTACATTAAAAGATCAGATGTTTCTTTTTGAGATTTTGAGGGTCAAACTCATTCCAATTCTTTAAGATACAGCCCAGAAGCAAGTCTGAGGAGATGGAGGGGGTTTGTCCCATAATGGGAACAGGGAAGTACTCTGGTGGACCTGTCCTAGTCCTGGGAAAACTAAGCACTCTTTCAGGGTGTCCTGCCAAGGGGAAAGAGTTACCTGATGTCCTCTAGGGATAAAACATTCACACCCTAAAGGAGTGTTCCGCCTCATAGAGAGGAACTCCCAGTACTAGGGCCAATGGCGCTAAGGTCAAGGACCAGTCTAGGTCTGGAGAAAGCCTAAGGCCAGCGACACTGGATGAACAGTCTAGGTCAAGGATCAGTCTAGGCCAAGGACCGACCAGGTCCAGAGAAAGGAACAAAACTGAGGGGAAGCTACAGGGTCAGGAAAAACTTACCAATTGAGGCCATATGAGTGGTCAGCCAGGTCCACAGGAGAGAAGGAAAAAGAAGGACTGAACACAAGCAATATGAGGGTAGGACTCAGAAACCTGTAAAGAGTGGTCTCTACCAGGAGTCCAGGGACCCCGCTTCCCAGAATTTGCAGCACAGTAAGAGTCTAGGATGGAGAAAAGAAGCCAGAGTGTCATGTAGCATGTGCAGATTAACCCTGGACAAGCTGTCACTGCCAGCCATGCTGCACATTGGGAATGAAGAGCTCAGCAATGAAGAGACAAAGAATGAAGGAAAAGTGTGGGTCTTTCTCCCTATTGAGCAAAGCAGTCTAAACAGTTCTCCCTCAGGTCTTCAGGTCATACCAGGGGATCACCTTGGTCAGAGATCATCAGCTGTCAGAAGGAATACTAAGGTTGTCCACCAAAAGACCAAAAGGAGTTCTGGTTTCTCATCACTCAGAGTGATGATGTTCCTGCGCCAGAGCACAGACACCTTCCAGTCATGCTGGGGAGTTGCCCCAGTCCGAGACTGTCAATTGTCTCTGGACTTATATGTGACTCCCTGAGGGTCCTGAATCAGAAGAAGTGGAGAAAAAGAATAAAAGATTTACAACTCCCCATATGGGCCACAAAACATGGCATGTGGTAACCAGATAGCTGGAGTTGTGGGTGGTGAAAGAATTCACTTAAATCAGATTAGAATAGAAAAACAGGTTTATCGAGTACACTGCAAGGGACACAGGAGGCAGAATGCAATGAAGGAGATGCCTGAGTCAAGTCAGTGGCTTGAGGTGTCTTTCCAGTGGAGTGTGACCTTTTTTGGTTTGGGTGAATTTTAGAATTCCTGTCATGCATTAGAGTTCCTGCCATGCAAATGAGACAGTTCTGATTTGTTAATGTTTGACCTTGATTGTAGGCCATTCATGGGTAGGCCAGAGATTAACACAGGGCAGCTCTTGCACAAAATTGCTTTCACAAAGTGGTTGCATTTCTTTTATCTGATTATATAATTGAAATGAGCATTGTATCTGACTGGGGCATATTTCCCCTATATAGTATTATAATGCAAAAGTCATGTAAATCTGCCCTGGTCTCTGGTCAAGGACACTGATCAAGTAATGGCAAATGCTGAATAGGAATCAGTAAGATTGCCCAAGCCCACACAGTATAGTGTACAAGCTGGAGTGCTGGTAGGAAAGAATTCTCCATCTGATAACCCTCTGTGAAGCATTTCCTGGGGCTTATGAAAAAACTATAAGCACCTCCAAAAAACAACTACTGGGGCTTTGGACTAAAAATTTTCCACTCGAGGGGCATCTACTGCCTTGTTAGAGAATGTTAACTGAAGCTATCTTCATGACTGAGGGACATAAAATGATTCTGACACCAGAAATACCAATGCTCTCTCAGGCGATGTCCGAAGCACTCTAATGGAGATGGCAATGCCCAGAAGAGTTCCATAATAAAATGAAAATGGCTTATATAGGACCGCACTCACTGGGGAGTGCAAGGAGGAGAGACTCTCAAGCAGGGAGTTTGTTTTTCCTTAGAGCTGTGTGAGGAGCTTCTGGGATCTACAGGTGACTGATTAACAGCTCTCACCTCACCAACCAAGAGCTAATAGGTTATGGATAGCAGTTCCAAGATTAATAGACACCACCTTGTATGGAATGCTGTTACTTTGATCAAAGAAAGTAAAAATAAGTCAGCTCGGTAGGATTAATTTCATGCTGTTTTCCAAGCAGTGATGGAAGAATTGAGCAATGGTAGACACCCCTGTGTTTGGGTTTTTACTGACTCACAGGCAGTGACTGATGGTATGACCACATGGTCAGGCAGAAGGACAATGTAAACCTGGCCAACTAAAGGAATATCCACATGGAGCATAAATGCCCAGATGGACTAAAGGGATGTCCATATGGGCATTTATGCATTTTCCGTAGAGCATGGCCTTACGGAAATTTGAGGAGTACATTAAGCAGAACAAGTCAATGCCCATTAAAAGAGTCCCTTCCAGCTTCAGAAGGTCACTGGTATCAAAAAGCAGATATTCCCATGTACTTTCTTGAGATGGCCACCTGGGTCCATAAAAGGAGTATTGAATGATGGGTAGCTGCAGCAGTGCAGAGATGGGTTGAATCCAGGCATTCTCCTCTTGCACCCTCACAGGTACATGATGCCAGTAAGAACAGATACTGCTGGTGGCTATGGGACAGAATCTCTGGTGGGAAGACCCTGAACATAGCTGGCAAATGAGACTGATGCCGGTAGCCTTCAGAAGCTACAAATGAGTGTTGACAGGAATAGACACTTACTCTAGAGTGGGCTTTACTTACCCAGTAGAAGATGAAAATGCACAGAGTACCATAACAAAAAGAACAGAAGATATTGCATGGATTTGAATGGTCCACCACTACTTCTTCAAATCAAGGAACACACTGGACTGAATAATGTCCAACAATGGGCAGAGAGATGTCCTCCACAAAGTAATAATTTGATAGAGAAGTAGAACAGCATTGGTTGTCTAAAACAGAGGGGAGATGAAAATATGAAGTGCTGGCCTGCATGCCTTCATGAGTGTGGGCTCACACTCAATATGAATGGAACTTAAGGAGTCCCCACTAGACCTCTTCTGTTTTGTTTTGCTTTGTTTTACTGGATCTGGGGAAGAAGAGGTGGGGAGAATGCTGATATGATTATTCAATTTTTGCCAAGGGAGAAGTATACTGGTAAAATGACTATATTTTTTTCTTTCTTCCCCAGACACCTCAATTTTTTTTTAATTTCCCCTACCTGATGCAGTGATCCTAGGACCAGGGCTGCAACTACAAGTACTGAAAGCAGGGATGATTTCTTAGCAAGAAACTGTCACTGTATCTTTAAACTTTGTCAGAACTCTTAAAGGCCTGATGGGTATGGATTGTGCCTTCACCCCATCTGGCAAACCTGGGTTTCAAAATAAATACAGCTCTATCACTCCCATTGTCCATGGGTAAAAAAATGACTCACCTATATAACTTTACCATTTCTAAATAAGAGTAGACTGATGGGGAGGCACTTGCTGGACTAGTATTGCTACCAGCAATCTGGACCAGCATAATGGCTGAAGTAATGTATTTTCCAAAGGTGGGAAAGTTTGGGTAAATATAAATGACAAATGGGGAAAAAAAGGAAAAATAAATAACGGCAAAGAAATGAATAAATGGTTTATAAATTGAGGGATATTCAATATCACATTGACAACTCTAAAGAGTCTCAGCAAAAGGTAACATTGTGTCTTCACTCCATTATTCCAGATGCCTGAAAGGTGAAGCTTTATTTTTGTAGAGACTACTTCTTTTGGAACCTGACAGGGTCAAAAGGAAGCCTCCAGATCTGAGTGGCCTCACCCTGGGAGACATTCACACAATATGATAGACTGGAATAATTATTAATAATTGTGTATTTTTTATGTAGAGTATCCATGGTAAAAAACCAGGGGTGGCCTGTAATGATATGATATATATTTTTATATTGGTTTTCATTCACGGTCCCTGGCCCTTATCTTTTGTTACAGTGTTAGATGTGTTAGGTCTCAAGAAAGAGACTCTCACCTTCTCCCACCCTATTTTCACCTGCCCCAAGGCAGGACTCCAATCTTCCCCCATCTCCTGATTGTGGGTCTTCAGAACCTCCCCAGAGAGGGTCCCACCCTATATCATGGGGGGTGAAATGCAGAAGTCATTAAGTTTCCCTAAAAACCCAAGAGGACTGGGTCTGGGGAGCTTCCAGATAGCAGAAAACATGGAGGGTCCTGGAGGGTGGTACCTAGGAAAGGCATAGACTGTTCGCTCTCCTACACTCATACTTCACCTTTGCACCTCTTCATCAATATCATTTGTAATATAATAAACCAGTAAACATAAGTAAGTGTTTCCCTGAGTTCTGTGAGACACTCTAGCAAATTAATGAAATCCAAAGAAGGGGTCATGGAAGCCTCAATTCAAAGCTAGTTGATCAGAAGTCCCAGAGGCATGGATTTGTGACTAGTGTCTTGGGAGAACAGTCTTGGAAACTGAGCCCTTACCCTGTGGAATCTGATATCATCTCCAGATAACCCTGGAATTGAATTGGATACCACCCAACTTGTGTCCACCACTTGGTATGTGAGAAAAACCCCCATACCTTTGATCACAGAAGTCTTCAACTGCATTGATGATTGTGGTGATGGTGGAGTAAGATTAGAGGAAAAACACTGCTTGGAAGTTTTCCCTAAAGCATCACCTATCAGAGAAGAAATATGTTCTAATAACTTCTCAGTGTTGGATAACAAACTCATCTCTGTGCCAAACACTTCTATTCAATGAAAGAACACAAAGTATGATGCATTTTAAAGAATATATGCTTCCATTTGTCTTTTATCATTGGATATCACTATAGTTTTATGAGGGCTAAACTTAGAAAGAAATATTAGCTGCGTGTGGATTGGTGAGCATACTATTATGTGGGGAAAAGTCATGGGTAATGGAATATTTAAAATATAAGTCATGAGTTGGTCCAAAAAGAAAATTGAAACAGAACCTTAAAAATTGTTCCTTCGCAGATTATATTCACTGATCCAATTTCTATAAAATTAAAAATAAATATTAAAAATACTAAAAACTTTTACTTAGAAAAGCTGCTCACTCTTCACATTCTGTGACTTAATGTCTAAGCAGGCTTTAATGCACTGCTTATGGATGGACTTACTCGTGCCTATCCAAGAAAGAAACATGTTCTAATAACTTCCTCTTGATATGGGCTTTCAAATTCCTTTTGGGGTCAAACTCTTCCATTCACTGGGGGGAAAAAAAGAAATAGTGTACAAGACATTGAAAGAAATCATGATTCCATTTGCCTTTATTGCTAAATAACTCTATAGGTTGATGAGGGCTCAATGAGGAAAGAAAAATGTTTTCTTAACGTATTGCAAATTTGCACTTAGAAACAGACTCTTCCATTCACTGAAAGAAAACATTTAATGGTGAATCTTTAAGAAATCAAGTGAACATGTGGTTTTTATGTGTGGATTTCTGTTGTGATTCCTGTTTTATTAGAGGAGGATTCAAGAGATGAAGCAGCTTGTCCCAGGTCACACAGTAGTGGTGCAGAGAGTGGTGGCAGAGCTGGGAGTTGACCTTTCTGCAGCCTAACCCAGAGCCTTTCTGAAATTCTGGACTCAGCTGCTCTGGTAGGAGACTTCTAGAATGTCGATCCTGGGCTCAGTAGTCTCTCCACCTTGGGAGGTTTAAATGAGCCTTTTCCACCTGTAGGCTGAGACCTGTAACCAGAGTCTGAGCTCCCACCTTTTTAGCAAGAGGTGACAGTCTCCAGTGCTTCCTAACCCTTTCAGCCACCTCCAGGGTGGAAAATTTTTTCTGTACTATGGCTTAGCATTCACTTCCTGGGAAGATCACTGAGTGGAGGCCCTGGGTTTGGGCCCCAGGTCTGACATGCTTGCCCCTGACAATATGGCATAAAGAGAACCTTTCCTCTCATCTCTCCACCAGCAGCCTAGAGCAAGCATGAGTCTGTTGAATTATTTCCGATGCGGGAAGTGCTGCACTTTCTCTCAGGTCCTCTTTGAAGATGCCTTTGATGTAGCAAGTATCCTGGACAAAAGTGAGACTCCAAGTACATATATCTCCAGTTGAGAAAGAGGCTATGAGATAGCATGTGCAAGTGTGTGTGTGCACGCACACACGTGTGCACAAGTATGTGTGCAAGTGAGTGGGTGGGTGTGAGACTGTGTGTTTGTATGTGTGAGTTTGTGTGTGCATGAATATACCTGAGTATGTGTGAGAGTGTGTGTGGCCAAGTGAGTATGTGTGCAACCCTGCTGGAGTGTTTCAGGGTTTCTCCTCTGCAGCTCCCAAATGGGTACATAATTCAATGGAAGTTTTTGGGCATCCACTTTTTTCTGTGATTGGAAGTGTGGGCTTGTCCTAAGATTGTGCTGTTACCCCGGGAATGACATTGTCTAGGGTGTTCTCAGAATAGAAAATTCTTCTGTCCTAGTGCAGGGCTGGGACACACCAGGTTATCTGATCCAGGTGGGGAAATGCATCTGTTCACTTTGCACTGTTTTACCTGTGTGTCTCAGTCCTACTAATCTTTGCATAAGGCTGCTATGTCCCTGCTACAAGTCTACTATATATTAAATACTATAGACTGGGTGGCTTATAAACAACAGGAACTCAGTTCTCACTGTGCTGGAAGCTAGGAAGTCCAAGATAAAGGTGTCAGCAGATTCAGTCTTATGAGGCCTGTTTCCTCACAGAGGGAACCTACTGTATATTACTTCACAAGGTGGAAGGGCCAAGGAACATCTCTGGCACCTCTTCTATAAGGACACTAATCTCATCCTTGAGGCTCTGCCTTTATCACCTAATTACTTCCCAAAAGGCCCACCTCCTAATACCATCACCTGTAGAGTTAGGTTTCAGCACATGAACTTGTGGGAAACACAAACATTTAGTCCATAGTACATAGGGTCAGGCACCTGTGGGCAGGTTACAGCAGTTGTTCTGGCAGGAGAAGTGGGCAGAGGGCTCAGGGGCACAAACAGCATGCCCCTCAAAATCAACATGAAAGCTGGGCCATACCTTGAGCTTAGAGGGGTCTCTAAGCTGTATAAAGGGGCGTCTTCTTGTCATGGTTCTGTGGGAATGAATATGGAAGGAGGGAATATGGGGATGGCCAGCCCCCACGAACTGGGACGATACAAAACAAGATATGGGAATATTTTTAAATGAGAAGTAGCTTGACTAATTCTGTCCCAAAGAGGTGTTTTCTGAGAATGACCTAGGGTAGAACTGAAATGTCCTTGTTACTTTGCTTAAAAAGCTGGAGTCTATGGACCAAAGGGGCAAGGTCTTTTAGATACTTGTGCTGGTGTCTTGGCAAAAAAGAACCCTAGATATTGAGTTTTTCTGCCTTGGTGTGAAGGTGATACTCATGTCCCTGTGATTCCAGTGAATATTCCCATTGTCCACTGTATGGAAGCCTGGCCTGTGGATACGCATGAGGCCTTGGGACCACAGCTATCCCTAGTATCCTGGCCAACCTTCAAGCAGAGCTTCAGGCAAACCAAACATCAACATTTTTTCTCCATTCCCCCTGCTCCACCCATGCCTAGATGTTCTTGGGGACAAGTGAGTTGAGGAGGGCTTTGTCCTCCCAAAAGTGGTCTTATGAAGTGACTCAAGCACTTCTTAGCTGTGTGTGGATTTGCATTTTGCTGCAACTGACTGGGAGCTGACATTCCTATTTCTGTGCTGGGCTTGGACTTCAAAGACTACTCGGTCAAGAAGTTGCCAACGTGTTCTTTCCAAGCAGAAGTTGAGCCTCCTACCTTGCTGATGGAACAAAAAACCAACCTATCAAAAATTTGGCCTGGCTTGTTGGCTCAGCCTATAATCCAGCACTTTGGAAGGCCAAGGCAAGTGGATTGTCTGAGTCCGCTGGTTTGAGATCAGTCTGGGCAACTTAGCAAGACCTCATCTCTACAATAATAATAAAAAAAATATTAGCTGGGCATGGTAGCATGTGCCTGTAGTTCCAGCTACTTGGAAGGCTGAAGCAGAAGGATCGCCAGAGCCCAGCAGGTTGACTCTGGGGTGGCCATGAGTGTGCCACTGCACTCGAGCCTGGGTGACAGAGTGAGATTCGAACTCAAAAAGAAAAAAGTGTGTTCTACTTTCCTAGGAAACACAGGGGTGTGCTGCCTAAGGGTTCCTAAGCTGACTTGGGGTCTTGGTCAAGGGGGAAGTGAGGTCAAATACCCGCTCTCCTACAAAACTCCCTGCCTGTGTGCTCGAAGTGACACCTGGCTTCTCCCCTTGTCCCAGGCAGGCAGGGGAAAAGGAGCCTGCAAAACAGGCCTCCTTTCCATACCAGGACTTGAGTTCCATGTCTAACTCACTGAGCAGGGGCATCTCAGGGGACCGAACTCAAAATGTGCCAAGTGCTCCAGAGCTGCCTCAGGTTGACCCAAATCCATGTGGCATTTCTGTAAGAGGTTGACTCCGAAGGGTGGAGGGAATTTCTTCTCTTGTTCCAGAGACCACGTCTCAAACGCTAAATTAGGGCACAAGAGCCAGTCTTGCCATAGTCTTGATTTTTCCAGGGGATTCCAGACATGACATTCGAGCAGACACAATGCAAACCTTTTAAGAAGAGGTGTGGGCTGTCCAAGAACTTAAAAATGCTAGGTCCACATGGTGATCCAAATATTTCAGGGGAGGGGGAAACAGCTGAAAGATTGGGCTCCTGAATATTTGCTGTCTCTTCTTTCTTTCTGTTGTCAGTTCAGTGTTTGCCAGCTGCAACCCAGAAAATCCAGAGGAAAAGTTTCAGCTCTATATGCAGATCTTTTAAGAGTCCTTCGTTGTGTTAACACTCACTTAAAACAAGTGGGACTGGCCAGTGTAGTGGCTCACACTGTAATCCCACACCCTGGGAGGTTAAGGCGAGAGGAATACTTGAACCCAGGAATTTGAGATCAGCCTGAGCAACATAACAAGATCTCATTTCTACAAAAAATAAAATGAAAAATAGGTAGGACAGAGCAGAGAGCAGTGAGACCTCTACTCTCCTCCCTTAGTTGGCAAGAAGAGCTCTGGAGGAGCGCCCTCTGGACCTCACCCCAGCTACTCCTTGAGGGGCCACTGGGCATAGACAATTTTCCATTCTTTCTGCCTGCTCTCTGGACAGTCGACTTCACCCTGATGCATCCTGAGGAATGGAAGATGTCTGGGGAAACTGAGGAAAGAGACAGAGGGATGTACTCCAGGGCAGACCTGGACTGGGAGCTTTTTGAAGCAGAGACATGATCCGGGGCTTGGCACTACACAAGCATTTGTGAATGTTATGCCATCCTTGATACCTTTCCAGAAGATTGAGCTATTTCATCTTCTTCTGAGACCCCAAAATAATATTAGCTGTCAGCTTTCGAAGGATGTTAATTCATGCTTCCAAATTGTGCCCCTTATGGTGACATAAGTTGTGGGGGTCTTGGTTAGGCAGCCCATTCCTGGAAGCTTTCAAGGGAGAAGGAGATAGGCCCTTTCAGATTCATAGCCATGGGTTTCCTCTATTAATTTAGCAAACATGCAACTGTTTGATTTAAAAGGTAAGCTATAATCATAGCAAGTGTTTGTCTAAAAATAATGAGGATACCTATTCCACAGGCTAAGGTATAACTTGGTCCTTTTCCCACTAACCCTTCATTTCCCACTGCCAAGATCCCTTTGAGCCACCTCGTGAGTCCAGAGCCCTCCCCTGCTGTTTGCACTCCACTTTCCACCAACCTGTGTCAACTCTCCCTTAGAGCAGCTGTCCCCTCTTTCTCTCAGACATGGTAAAATTAATCTGCTTTACCAAGACTTTGAGAACAGATGAAATGGATAGTCTTTGCTTTCTCTCCTTCCTTCCTCAACATACAGCAGGAAAGGGAGAACAAGCCAGAATTAGGGCATCCGTGTAAAGCAAAGATGTTCAAATTCAGTGCTCCCAGCAATCTCACGTATTAGAAATCCAGATTGCTGATGCCTCAAGATTCTCATTCCATGTTGCAGGAATGGGACCCAGGAATCTGGATTTTAAACAAACTGTTCAAGTGGCTCTGGGCAGGAAGTCCTGGACTTTGATAGACACTCGTATAAAAAGAGAAATTTGCTTTTGAAGAGTAGAGCAAAATGCTAGACCTGAAGAATCTGCTCTGTTCATCCTTTATACATTTCTGTAGTTAGCAGAACACTGTAATGTGCCTTGGAGCTTAATAACTTGTAATAAATTCAACTGATATTAATTATAAAAAAAAGAAATTTCATTTTGTCTCAGCCTTTGCCATTGTCTTCCCCCTGAACTGGGAGCCCATGTGATTCCCCTGGAGAGCCCCTGATTCCACCTTTCTGACTCTTGAAGTCTATTCCCACCCCTATCTGGAGGATGTGGTCAAAGGACTGCTCTGCTTCTCTGGAACAGGGCAGGCTGGGTTTGCAGAGGCCATCTGGATGTTAGGGATGCTGCCTGGGGCTAGGAGCATCAACCCTGGTCTGCAGTGTGGGAAAACTACAGGGTCATTTTCTGCTAAAGTGGGGAGAGACAGGAAGAGCAAAACCCAGGAGAATGCTTTTAGTACAAGAGGTAATAGAGAGTCCTGAGAGATTAGCTGGGCTCACTATAAAGGGAATAAGAAATCCTTCCAGGGCAAACACAGTGCTGCTTCTGAAAAAAAATGTCTCCTGCTGGGCCAGTGACAAGTGCCTGTAGTCTGAGTTACTCAGGAGACTGAGGTGAGAGGATTGCTTGAGGGCAGGAGATCGAGGCTATAATGCATAATGATCACACCTGTGCACAGTCACTGCACTCCAGCCCAAGCAACATAGCAAGACTTCCAACTCTAACAAAAAAGAATTATCTCCTAATAAACAACCCATCTACATAGCATAAAATTTGAATGTCACCAAAGGACACACAATGAAAACTTTGTCTCTCCTACCAGTGCCCCTTGCTTGCCCCCCAAACCTTCCCCCATGACCAGTTTCTCCTACACTTATCCAAAGATACTCTGCAGACATTTATATATTCTTCTAAATACCAGTGACAGTCTACTGTACACATTGCTTTGCATGTATTTGCCCTTTTTTAAAAGTATAACCTCCAGATAGAAAGCTTTCTCCTCTTTAGGAAAAAAAAAACCACAGTTGCAAGGTGCTCCATTCGTGGGTGCACTGTGGTGTAGCCCATCATCTTCGATGGATGGGCATTTGGATAAAGCCTTAAGACTTCCCCTGTCTTTCTTTGGGAAGCCTGGAAATCCCCAGAATAGGAAGAAAACCAGTTCTGCTGTCTCCTCTCTGGAGGCCACAAAGAATCAGGCTGGGTGAAATGGAGACGGGACCTTCCCCCTGAGCCCTTACATCCTGGCTGAAGCTGAAGATGAAAAATCAGCAAAAATGTAACTCCTTGTTTTACAATTATCTTGGAAATATAATATCAAATGTATCAAGAACAACTAAAGAAAAATCAGACAGAGGCTGGGGGGCTGGGCCTGCCTGAGAGGCAGCGTCTTTCTGTCTTCCTAGGGCCTGGATCTTTAGATAAATATGAAACCTCCTCCTCTCAGGATCTTGCCTGTACCAGCTCTTCCCACTGATGACACCTTGACGATGTCGAGAAGGTGGAGACCTTTGGAGCTAAAGATTTGTAATGCAGATGACCGGGAGGGCCATGATCATGACAGGCAGGCAGTTTCCAAGCCTGAATGCTCACAACGAAGGCTGCACTGGCCTTCGCCTCTGGGACTCTGGAGTGGACTGTCCCAAGGAATGTTGGCTGTTTTCATTTCTGATTATTTTAAGGTATGAGAGAAGTGTGTCCCTGTGCCCATCTTTTGGGGGTGCTTTGCCTAAGTGGCTGGCCTACTACAGGGCGTACACTCCCTGGGCCTCTATGAAGGGGTGCTAGGTATAGCTTAGGCCTAGACCACAGACCTTTGAAGAACAGGACAGGCAGGATCTTTCCCTGGAGGTGACATACCACTGGGTACTCTCAGCATGTTCTGTGTGCAGGGCATCAGCCTGGTGCGTTCTATGGAGTTCTGAAATCCACCTGCTTATCCTGCACATGCTGGGAGCCCAGGAGCAGTGCTGACGTCAGCCCTGTGCTACATGATGGCAAGTAGAACCAGACTCACCTGCTGCTTCCGGTAGTAAAGACACCTGAATGGGAGCTCCGGTGTGATGCCATGTGGAGTGACTTCTGGTAAGGTTTCTGAGCAAAGGGTGCATAATGTCCCTGGGCTTATGCATGGGAGTGAGGGTGCATTTTATGTATCAACTTGGCTAGGCCATGATACTCAGAAATTTGGTCAGATATTATTCTAGAGTTTCTGTGAAGTTTTTTTAGATGAGATTAACACTTAAATCTGTAGACACTGAGTACAGCAGACGACCCTCCAGCATGCATCCACATTACATCAAGCCACTGAAGCAGTCAGGATTCTGTAGAGGAACAGCGCCAATAGGACAGAAAGCAACATGGAGCTTGATTTTAAGGAGCTGGTTCACACAGTTGTGAGGACTGCAGGTCTGAAATCTGAAGGACAGGCCACCAGACTGGAAACTCAGGCAGAGGTGATGCTGCAGTCTTGATGCAGAATTGCTTCTCCTGAAACCTCAGTTCACTCATATGGCTGTCAACCAACAGAGAGAATACCGTCCACATCATCAAGAGCAGTCACCTAATTTAAAGCAGACTGATTGCAGATGTTCACCACATCTATAAGGAGTGCAAAGCACTCCTTAAAAAGTGTTTGATTAGATACCTGAGTACTATAGCTTGGGCATCTTGACGTAGAACATTGACCTTCACAGGTGCCCCTTGGGGAGTTTATATTGTTGTCAAAGAGTTCTGCAAGAGGCTGAGCAGCTGGTGTTTCCTCCACTTGACAAACAATAAACAATTTGGCTGATGCCTCAAAATCAATTAACAGCGAAGAACCATAGATCATCTGTCCTCTTTTTTTCCTCATAAATTAGAATAGGAAGCATTTTTGTTAATGTTTTAAGGAGAAAGACACAAAAATCTCCGGTCTGCCGCTGAAGAATTAGGATGTACAAATATGACACCAGTCCCTGCAGTGCACAGCATGTGCCACATGCACCACTTCTAGGTCTTGGCTGGGAGGGGACCGTGGAGGTCAAGATGGAGGAAGAAAGAGAGGAGACTGGAGGTGGAAGAGGGAAGAGGCACTGGGCACCATATTACTTGTATGGGTTATGCAGAGTATGATGGCATTCTTGAAATGTGTGGAAACCTTAAGCTCCCACAAATGAGCAGGTATTGAGAGCAGATTGTGTGGGTGGGCAGTGGCTGGGCTGAGCCTAACGTCTAGCTTCGCTACGTCAGTTCCACATGTGCTGACAGAATCAAGCTCGTCACCCATGCCTGTCTCTTCAGTTACATCTCACCCACCAGCCCCGCAGGAGAAAGGTGGGGGAGCACTTTTCCAAGCTTGCTTCCAAACAAAACAAGCCTCTGTGCTTTTGTGGAAAAGTCAGAAATCTCTCCCTTCTGCAGATGCTTCTCACAAAACTGCTTTGTCCCTGAAGCTCTATAGCCATGCATACTGACAGAAAAAGGACAGTGATGAAAGACAGAGAGACTTTTCTCCCAAGAGGAGTCGGTCTTCCTCTCTCTCTACCCATCTTGCTTTGACTCCCTGGTGACAGCACAGGAAAACACACTTGGAAAGCAGAGCCTGGCTGGTGACTGCTTGGGAAGAACGTAGGGAGCATTCCAAAGTCCAGAGGTTTCAACCAAAGGAAGAAATAAGGGGCAGACTTGGACAGGATTTGAAGAGCTTCCGGGCAGAGAGGGGGTAGGAGGGAGCACAGGCCTGCTCCTGACTGGTATGTGCATCCCTGGGGTCCCTGGAGCAGCTAAGCCCAGATCCTGAGTTCACAGCATATTGATTGCATGCTGATGTAAATTATTAAAAGAAAGAGAAAATATGATGCTGCAAGAGGAGAGAATTGCTGCAGGGGAGTCCTTGAGTGGGAATTGGAATGGGCTCTGGAGCACAAGAAGAGGATCCAGCTTTAGGGAGGAGCCCCGTGGCTCATCCACCAGCAGCAGGGAAAGTCAAGACTGGTGTGAAGCTGGGGGTGGGGATGTGCGGCTGTTGGTACAGGTTCTCTCCTGAAGCTTCCCTGTGGATTTCTTGATGAGATTAGATGCTGTGAATCAGGATGAGGATGGAAGAAGGAAGGACTGTGGGGGGGGGGGGAGAAAAGGAGGATAGGAGGGGGAAGGGGGAGAGAGGGAGACAGAAAAGGAAGGGAAGAGCACCAGCATGCCAGGCAGCACTGAGGGCAATCCAAAGCCAGGTGGCCAAGTTGTGTGTTCCCCAGCGAGTCTCAGCTGCCTGGAAGCAGGTACAGGGTGCATGAAGAATTGTTTCTCAGCAGTGTTAAGGTTTGGCTGAGCGGGTGAAGTGAGCAGACCAAGGGCGATAGGAATGCAAGAAGGTTTTTATTGGGGCAGGTAGTAGATTTGAGGCTGGATGAGGAAGGGTGGGAACACAAGAGGGAGGTGGGAGGACAAGACGGCAGGTTCAGATCCTGGTGGGTTAGAGGGTTACTGGACTTGGGAAACTAGTTGTAGTAATCTGGAAAATAGGAGGTCGTGACAGAAAATAGGAGCTTGAAATTGAGGATTGTCGGAGGTGTAGCTAGTGATAATCCCAAAGCCTTAATGAGACACGACCACAGAATGAGTGGCTGAGATGGGCACAGGACCAAACTAACAGGGAGCCCACGGAACTCAGGGCCAGGGTGTGGGGAGGATGAGTGCTATGGCTATGAAGTCACCAGCTGCTAAGAGAGGAGTGTTAGAGAGAGGGACAGTGACCACCATGCCAACATCCTCAGGAAAGGAGGGTTGGTCTGAAGATGCCAACCACATAGAGGTGCATAGGTGGAAAATCTGATGGTGTGAAGTTCAAAGCAGAAGCAGAGTAGAGCTGTCCTATGGGACCTGGACTTAACGTTCTTCCCCATTACTCACTATCCTGAAGTAAAGTATTAATTTTTTGTTTGATAATCAGTTTCCGGTAGAGTTTAGCAAAGGTTATATTTCACATAAATATATTATCCAACTATGTAGTAAAAAGAAAAATGTTCAGAGGAATGGTTTATCAAACAGTACATAAAAATACTTAGTTTTCGTGGGCTAAGACTGCAAAATGTCTTCTAAGAACAACAGATTGAAGACATTCTAAAATCGACACAAAATACATTGGGAATGAAAAACATTTTCAAAAGAGCAGAATTGGTCTAGAAAGTACCACAGCAAGTGACCAAAAAAAAAAAAAAAACCCACACAACTGTTCACCAACTAAGGGCATATACAAGGAAGACATCTTCTGAGACAGCAAGAATGATGGACTGTGTGTTTGGAAGTGAGGAAGTGAACAACCTGTGTCACCAGGAAGCTCTGCTGTCAGCAGGAGCTAACTCAGCCTCCAGGGCAAAAATTTACAGTCAGTAAAGGGGGTTTGAAAAGGCTTTGATCTCTATGCACATCAATTTCCCAAAGTGTCAAAGGCCTCCAGGTTCATTTTCTTCAGGAATAGCTACCATGCTAGAAAGTGATTGCTATGATCTGAATGTTTGTGTCCACCCAAAATTCGTATGTTAAAATTCTAACCCCCAAGATGATGCTGTTAGGATGTGGTGTCTTTGAGAGATGATTAGGTCATGGGCAGAGCCCTTGGGGAATGGAATTAGTATTCTATAAAAGAGGCCTCAGAGAGACCCCTCACCCCTTCCACCATGTGTGGTTACAGTGAGAAGATGGCAATCCATGGGCCAGGCATGGTTGCTCATGCCTGTAATCCTAGCCTTTTGGGAGGCCAGGGTAGGAGGATTGCTTGAGCCCAGGAGTTTGAGACCAGACTGGGCAGCATAGCGAGACCTGGTATCTACCTAAAAAATCAAAAAATTAGCTGGGTGTGGTGGCATGTGCCTGTAGTCCCAACTACTCAGGCTGAGGCAAGAGAAGGAAGGAGGCTTGCCTGAGTTCGGGAGATTGAGGCTGCAGTGAGCCATGATCATGCCAGTGAGACCCCACCTTAAAAAAATAATAAAAATGAGCCGGGCTCGTTGGCTCGGCCTGTAATCCCGCACTTTGGGAGGCTGAGGTGAGTGGATTGCCTGAGCCCGCGGGTTCAAGACCCGCCTGGGAAACTTGGCGAGACCTCATCTCTACAATAAATCAAAAAATTAGCCGGGCATGGTAGTACGCATCTGTAGTTCCGGCTACTTGGAAGGCTGAGGCGGAAGGATCGTCAGAGCCCAGCAGGTCGAGGCTGTGGTGGCCGGGAGCGTGCCATGGCCCTCCAGTCTGGACGACAGAGTGAGACTCCAACTCAAAAATAATAATGATAATAATAATAATAATAAAGATGTCAATCTGTGAGGAAGTAGGCACTTACCAGACACCAAATCTGTCAGTGCCTTGATCCTAGACTTTCCAGCATCCAGAACTATGAGAAATAAATGTCTGCTGCTTATAAGCCACTCGGTTTTTAGTGTATATAGTTACAGCAGCCTGAACAGACTAAAACCATAACTAATACAGTAGTCACATTCATCTTTAGGGAATGTACTCCAAGACCCCCAGGGATGCCTGAACTCAAGAATTGTACCAAATCCCATATACACTGTTTTTTCCTGACATACAAACCCCCAATAAAGTTTAATTTATGAATTAGGCATAGTAAGAGGTGAATAACACCTGCTAAATGGCTAACAGGTGGGTATTGTCCACAGCATGGAGACGCTAGACCAAGGGATGATTCTGGTTCCTGCAGGATGGTGAGAGATTTCATCAGCCTGTTCAGTTTTATTATGTATTGTTTATTTTGGGCATTTTCCACTTAATAATTTTGGGCCTTGGTTGACCACAGGTAACTGAAAACAGGAAATGAGAAACCAAGAATAAGGGGGGATTACTGGATAGAACTTTTAACTGAGAACTGTAGTAGGCTGAATAATGTTCCCCCAGATATATTTGTGTCCTAATCACCAAAACCTGTGAATGTCGCCATCTACAGTATAGGAGTTTTGCAGATGTAACAAGTTAAGGATCTTGAGATGGGGAGGTGATCCCAGGTTAACTGAGTGAATCCTAAATGTAATTGCAAGTATCCTGATGGAAGGGAAGCAAAAAGATCAAGGGAAATGGAAGGAGATGGGACAAGGGAAGCAGAGATTGGAGTCCCATGCTTTTAAGATGGGGAAGGGGCCACAAGCCAAGAAACATAGGTCTCTTCTGGACACTGGAAAAGGCTAAGAAATGGCTTCTTTCCCAGAACCTCCAGTGGGAAGCAGCCCTGTCAAACCTTGGTTTTATACCTGCAAGCCTCATTTTAGATTACCTGAGAGTCAGTGGGGGAAGGCTGTCTTTTTCTTTTGCCTTTGCAGTCACAGTGGAAGGCTGTATACCCAGGGGCGGGGTTGCATCTATCATCTTCAGCTGCAGGAGAGAATGGTGTCAATAGGCAGGACATCAGAAGCAGGGGAGAGAGAGAGAGAGGGAGAGAGAGAGAGAGAAAGAGAGAGACACGGAGTGAAGGAGGGACAGAGGATGCAAGGAGAGACCTCCTTCAGGTTAGTCCTTCTTATGATCCCTCCTGTGGTTCTGTGAGCTCTCCCAGTTTCCTTCCTTCGCATCCCCCATTCCTTGAGTTAAGCTTTTCTCATCTGCTGCCAAAAAAGCCCTGATTAATTACACAAAGGTCTCATGTGTGGCTCAGAGTGGGAGTCAGAGGCTTTATCCCTCTGATCCGCCTCCTGTGCCTGTACCAGGGCAGAGCCAGGGTGCCCTGAGGCACAGAGTTTTACAAGAGCCTGCTGGGCCACAATGCCAGGTTTCAAGGTCAAGGCCAGGCCTGCAAAAGCCTCCCTTACCTAGACAGTTCTTCTATGAGGCAGAAGCTTGACGGTATTTTCAATTGCATCATCTTCTGGGATATTTGTCTGCTACACATCTCTTTCCCTATTGATGTATCGCTCAGCTCTCAGGCCCACAGACCGAGTGTTCCAGGATTAGCTGAGCAATCCAGCCATGGGCACCATTCAGGATTGTGATCTGGAGTGTTGTGATTGTTATGGGCCATACAGTGTAGGCTCCAGCAGAATCCACCTCCACCCCCACTTCACCTCCTTGCCCCCTTCAAGACTGAAATTCCTCACATCAAGTGGGAACCCGCCTTCCTCCTGAATCCACTGTGTTTGAGGGACTAGACTTGTGCCAGGAGATGGGGTAGTCTGTCCTTCTTCCTGAGGGTTTCTCATGGGTAGCTGTGAAGGCACCAGTGTTCAAGACTGGCCACTCTGAACCCACCAGCCAGAACAGACCATCCGAATTATATATCCTACCTGTGTGAACTTGTTGCGCACACTGAAGTTCATCTCCCTCTTCCCTGTCAGTGTTTCCCCATTGACTTGTGCTACTACCTCACAGGAAAACTGAAGGAACCCTGAGGTCTAAGGAATCCCACTGCACATTCCCTCTCTGGCTCACAGTCTCAAGACACCAATTTTGTTTTCCCACCTAGAAAAATACTCTGTTATCTAGATCCCAAAGCCAGGTCTTAGGCCCCTCCTCCCCCATTGCCACCCCCGTGAGCCCTCCGATTCCAGGGTCACTCAGATATAAAAAGACACCTATGGCAGGAATGGCTGAAGGTTTTAATGGAGGAGCTCCAGGGGGGAGGGTTACATGTGTGGAACCACAGTGAAGGCATCCACAACCTTCAGAGCCCTGCCTTCCAAGCATGCTGTTGCAGCAAGGTCTGCTCCTACATTGTGTCCCCTTGCTCAGAGCAGAAATATGCAGCTTCTATATCCACATTAGTTATAGACGTACTTGGTGGGCCCCGACCCCAACTTCTAACACAGAATACACACATTTTCCCTTTCCTGGCACACACCTTTCCTGCCCATCTTGATGGGAGACAGGAAATTACCAGGCCTTGAAAAGTAAGTTGCAGGAGCCAACCTCCCCCCACCCAGTGCCAAGCAGAGATAGGTGAATGGTGCAGGTGGAGGGCAGAGGAACTCCTGCTAGAAATGGCCCCTGGAACAATATCAGATGTCCCCCTTTCTCTACCCCCACAGCAACATGTCTCCCCTTCTTTCTCCTGGAGGAGAGGGTTTGGCCAAGCAGGGACAGAGTTCTTGGTGGGAGGAGGTGTTGAGAGACGGCATGGACTTTTTTCTTGCTAGTAGGACTCAGTGCTCATCAAAAGTTGATGTCATAAGATAAAGCATCCTAGGGAAACAGTGGAAGCTTCTGGAGTAGCCCAAGACAGCAGAATGGAGCTCAGTTTCCCAGCAGTCTGAACTTCGGCCTCTTAGCCCAGTGCCCCTTGCTCTTGTACCCCTACCCCAGGAGTGCTTAAAAGAAGGCTGAAGAGCACCAGGGGAAGACTGTGGGCAGGACAGAAGAGTGGTGTGTAGTGGAACCACCCAGGATTATTGGCCATGTGTGCAGCCTTCACTCTGCTTAGGTGGAGACGCCAGGCCACAGCTCAGTTGGACAGGGCTGGAGCACAGAGGACTCAGAGGAAGTGCGTGAGGGACTGGGTGCTTCTCACCATCCTCACCACCAGCCTTGTGGGCCCAGAGAAGGGGCCAGAGAGGCCAGCAGTGTCCCCTGCCCCTCTGGAGAAAAAGAGACCCATTTCCACCACATTTCAGCAAGCAGCCCCTTTCCACCCAGGCCTCTTGGTCCCAGCATGCTGGGACCCTGATGTGGGAAGCAGGGAAGAAGGTTTCTATGCAGACACCCAGCCACGTTGTTTACACTGGGGGCCACCTCGGTAACCAAGTGGCCAGGTCAGAGAGTGCAGGTCACAACCTTGACTTCATTCTTCTTTGACTGCCACATTCACGGAGTGCTGGAGGTGCTGAGAGGGCAATGCCCAGCAATACATGAACAAGAAGATGGGCACATTCCAGCGGGTGGGTGAGCAGGTGGGGGCTCTGAGCCACGCTGGGGACAGCCCTTCTCACATTGTTTGTGCTGTGGCACCCTCAGGGTGCTCTTCTGGGGATGCCAGAGAGCAGGAGATGAGCTGGCTCAGGCCCACCTCCTCATTCTCAGTGCGTTCCAGCTGGGGCCAGAAGGGGAGACTTCGCAAGCAGGGGTATGTGCAGAACTTGGTCCCAATCCCCCAGGGGAGGCTGTAGACTTCTGAGGCCTTCAGAGTCTCCTCAGACCCCTTCTGGACTTGGTTCCATGCCAGGAAGCCTCTCTCCTCCTTACTACCTAATAGGAGACAGCAAGAAGTCAAGATTGGCCCAATGGAGTAGCCTGGAGTGAAAGTGGGACTCCGGTGCCCTAGCAGTGCCTGTGAGGTCCCCTCTCAGAGCTCCTGTGCCCTGCGCTCCTCCTTCTCCCTCTGCTCCAATCTCTCCTCAAAGATCACAGCTCAGTTCAGCTCATCAGGCCACTCCAAGCTCCTACGGTGTGGTTGACACTGCATGAGCACTGGGCGCAACCATATAGGAACCACAGAGCTGTCCTCAACCCCAGGGAGGGCTGGCCACTTGTTAATGTCTCTGGAATGCAGATGCATTTTACATGGGGTAAAGAGAAACAATGTGGAAAGTAGAATACCACAAAGCGGGTGCTACCATAAGGAGCCTCACGGGAGGCTCCAGGAGAACCCAGAAGAGGAAGAAAGGAAAGATGTGCATGCCGGGCTCGGTGGCTCAGCCTGTAATCCCGCGCCTTTGGGAGGCTGAGGTGAGTGGATTGCCTGAGCCCG
>NW_007243399.1:89938-138640 GCF_000164805.1 Carlito syrichta
CGGTGGCCGGGAGTGGCCACTGCACTCCAGTCTGGGCGACAGAATGAGACTCCAACTCAAAAAAAACAAAAGATGGGCATAGATGGTCTCTTCCAGGAAGCCTTCAGTAATTGAAGTCTCTATGCTCTTCACCTTCAGCCTCCCCAGCACTCACAGACTAATCTGCCCATCACAGCACTTATTAGCCTATACTGTAAGTATCTGTGTTCTTGTCTGTCTCTCCTATCAGCCTGTGGATTTCTGGAAGGCAGGAGCTGTCTTCTTGTAATCTTAGTTCATAGCACCTAGTATATTGGATTTTTATTAAAAATATGGGCCAGGAACGGTGGCTCAAGCCTGTAATCCCAGCACTTTGGGAGGCCAAAGTAAGAGGACTGCCTGAGCCCACGGGTTTGAGAACAGCCTGAGCAATTTGTCGAGATCTCATCTCTACAATAAGTCCAAAAAATTAGCCAGGCATGTTAGCGCACACCTGTAGTTCCTGCTACTTGGAAGGCTGAGGTGGAAGGTCCGCCTGAGCCCAGCAGGTTGACATGGCACTGGGGTGGCTGTGAGCATGCCACTGCAATCCAGCCTGGGCAATGGAGTGGGACTCCAACTCAAAAAAATAAAAATAAAAATGAAAAAATAAAAATATAAAAGAATGAATAAATGCTTGTGTGGTCTTTCTCTCCAGTTAGATTGCAAGCTCTAAGAGAGCCAGGGCTGTCTTTTCTCCACTTGCTTCTGATGTATTTCCCATTTTAGGATCCTGTTATGGGCTGAATTATGCCCCTTCCCCCACCCAAAATTCCTCTTTTGAAGCCCCAACACCCAGTGCCTCCAAATATGACCGTATTAGGAGATAAGGCCTTTAGAAAGGTGATTCATTTACAATGAGACCATTAGGGTGAGCCCTCATCCAACCTAAGTGTCTTCACAAGAAGAGGAGATTAGAACACCAGAGAGATGCAAGGGATATATATACACAAGCAGAGGAGAGGCCATCTGGGACACAGCAAATAGGTGGCCATCCAAAAGCCAAGGAGAGGTGCCTCAGGAGAAGCCAACCTGCCTGCACCTTGACCTTGAACTTCCAGCCTCCAGAAGTGTAAGACAATAGTTTCTGCTGTGTAAGGCCCCCAGGCTGTGGCGTTTCGTTAAGGCAATTCTAGCAAACTTATACGGGCCTTATGTCCCACCCAAACACAGGCCCATTCTGGGTATCCTGTGACCAACCTGACACCGTCATGGAGCCAGGAGAAGTTCTCCAGGTGGCCCAGGTGCTGACCATCCACCCACACTGCCAGCTCACAGGATGAGTGAGCCCTACCAGGAATGGTGTTATCCAAGAGAAAGCCCAGACATCCGCCAACAAACATGCCCGTGGTCAGCAGCACCTGAGTGATCTGGTCCAGCTGGACAATCCCTAGAATGGAGACAGAAGTGACAAGCTCACAGGGACCAGGGGAGCTCCTGGCTCTGCCCCTGGAGTGGCAACAATCTGGAAGGCAGAGACAGTTACCTGTCTGGAGCTTCTCAGGGTTCTTGTTCACCCAGCTTGGGATGGTGAGCCCACCGTAGATGGAGAAGCCAAAGACAAAGAGGTTCCGGGATGAGTTCATGTCCACGTACTGTGGGAGAAAGGCCAAAGGCACAGGGCCATCGCATCTCTACTGCACAGCAGGGCGAGTGCTGTCTCCAGAGGTCCTGACACTTCCAGCTATTCCTTGCTTCCATCTGGGGGCCTGTTGGCTTCTGAGCCTGAGATTCCCTCTTCTCCTCCCCAGCCCCAGCCCTACCCCATTCACCTCAGTCTGGTGGGCCCTCTTGAGAGGAGAGGCAGCTGCTTCTCCCAGGGCGCCTGCTGGCCTCACCTGAAGATTGGAGATCCCCACAGCAGTGATGATGCCGAACATGACCAGGAACATGCCTCCAATCACAGGGTTTGGGATGGTGGCAAATGCAGCCCCAACCTTCCCGAGCACGCCCATCAGGAGCAGCACACAGCCTGCAGCGACAGTCACCATCCTGCTCCCCACCTGCAGCACCCAGGGAGATGGGAACAAGAAGTCCCAGCTAGTCCAGGTGACTGGAGGCCTCTGTCCTGCTCCCAGGGCACTTTGATATCATTGTCAGGTCCTGCAGGGGCAGTGCCACCTGATTTGTCCCCCACCTCTCCACTCTGCTGCTCCCATGCCTGCCTTCAAGTCCTATCTCAAATGCTCCTCCCTTGAGTAGCCTGGACAGCAGGCAAGAAAGCCCAACACTTCAGAGTGGGGCTGGGGAGTTGATCCTAGCTGCACCTCTAACCAGCTGGGTGACTCTGGGCACATGACCTAACCTCTCGGAAAGTCAGCCTCCACACTGCCACATGGAACCTGTAATACCTACAGTAAGTCCCCTACATACAAACAAGTTCTGTTTCAAGAGCCCATTTATACATCCAATCTGTTCATAAGTTCAGCAATGTCAGCCTCAGCACCCAACTAACACAATTAGTTATACAGTACTACACTGAAATAGGCTTATAATACTTTTCACACAAATAACACATTGAAAAACAAACATACAATACTGTTCAGTAACGTACACAAAAGCATAATCACTTGTAGAGGATTCACGCACATGATGATGTACGTCCGACACATGAACTAACTTACATGATTGGACATGCAAACACACAGTCACAACTTTACAGTTCATAACTTGAAGGTTTGTATGTAGGGGACTTACTGTATTTCTCAAGGTCAAATCAGATAATACAGGTGAAGGGACCCATAGCAATAGTAAGCATTAACCATGGTAGGCACTTGAAAAAGAGTAAAGAGTCTTTGCAAGGGACAACTGTATGGTTCTGCCAGCGAGATGCTGCATCTCCGCGTGTGGCTTGTACTGTTGTCTACCAGATCACATGTGCCCCAAGACAGGAGTCTCACTGATTTCATGTTCTGCAGCCACTCCTCACCCAGGGTGTACTGTGGTTAACTTATCCCAAGAGGCCAGGCAGGAAGGAAACCTGGAGCATGCCTTTTTCAAATCTCTCATTTTGCAGAAACCCAAAGAAGAGAGAAGGAGCCTAAAGCCACAGGTGGCCACACTCCCAGGTCTCCTATGTCCAGTCTCACAGTCAATCCCCTGGGGTTTGTAAACAGCACTGTGAGCTCACAAACACATGGATGTTCGGTTCATACCATAACATTTTCAATTTCCTTGTTGCTGTTTTGTAAGTGGAACCTCGAATTTTAGTAAGAGGAGACAGATACCATGTAGGGAAGCTTATAAAGAAAGAAGATAATCTCTAGCAGCAATATGTACTCTGAAGACAGTAACAAAGTCACAGGGTCAGGGTGACTGGGTAGGAAGACAGTCAAGAAAGGTCCGTCCAGGAGGCCAGAGTTCAGCCAAGACCCAAGGGAAAAGAAGAAGTCACAAACATTGAAGGTTTGGTAGAGACGCATTCTAGAGAAGAAACAGCAAATGCACTCTGTGGCGGGAGGAGCCTGGTGGTTGCAAAAAGAACTTCAGTGTGCCCGGGCGCAGTGACACAGAGAGAGGAGTAGAAGACGGAACATCCTGTGAGATCTTGGGGACCATAGAAAGGAGTTGGAATAAAATCCAAAGGCAAGGCATAAGTAAAGCATGGCATGTTCATTCCATGGAATATTACTCAGCCTTAAAAAGGAAAGGAAATCCTGGACACATGCTACAACATGAGTGAGCCATGAAGACATGATGCCAGGTGAAATGAGCCAATCATAAAAGGACAAATACCATTATGATTTCACTTATACCAGGTACCTGGAGTTGTCAAACTTATAGAGACAGAAAGCAAAATAGTGGGTGCCAGGAGCTGGGGAAGGAAGGAAAGGGGAGTTGCTGTTTAATGGGGACAGAGTTTCAGTTTTGCAAGATGAGAGAGTTCAGAAAACACATGGTGCTGATGTGTACACAATAGTGTAAACGTACTTAACACTACAGAACTGTACACTTGGAAATGGTTAAAATGGTGAATTTTGTGTTATATGTATTAAAAATAAAAAAAAAAATCCAAAGACAAGAGAAACCCTCAGTAGGTGGCTTTTAAGCAGAGTGGCAACACAAGTGGTTTACACCTCAAAATTCAGGTCATTATTATCCATCTGTTTTATGATTTAGGACAATGATAGATTTTCTCAATAAGCAAACAGTATGGAATGTTATATGAGAGGGGACCCAAAAAAACTGAATTATTTTTTGGAGGGCATGCCCCTTGTAGTACAGGCTTCCTCTGCTAGGTAAGTGTTCTAGGAACCCATCAGCATCAGTGGACCACCTGGTTCTGTTGTGAGAGGTTGTGTTCAACTTCAGTTAATTTTTTTTTTTTTGAGATTTTTTTCACCGTGTTTGCCCATTTTATGATGGGTGATTTACGAGCACACCTGCCCACATCACACTGAGTGAGCAGCATTTTTTGACCAAAAACAACATGACCCCATGTCCCACCCTCCATATTCACCCAATCTCACCCCAGTAATTGTTTTGTTTGTTTGTTTCCCCAGATTAAAAAAAAAAAAAAGTCCTCAAAGGGAAATGTTTTACCGATGTGGAAGAGGCGAAACAAAAGATGGCAGAAGCACTAAAAGACATCAAAATTGGGGTTCAAAAACTGTTTTGAGCAATGGAAAAGTTGTCTCAATGGGTGTATTGCATCAAACAGAGAGTACTTTGAAAGTGACTGAAGTTTAAATATGTAAGTATAAATACATGGGCCAGGCATGATGGATCAGTCTGTAATCCCAGCACTTTGGGAGACCAAGGCAAGAGGATTGCCTAAGCCTGGGGGTTCAAGACCAGCCTGGGCAACTTGAGCAATTTATCGTCTCTACAATAAACCACGCGCCTGTAATTCCAGCTACTTGGAAGTCTGAGATGGAAGGATTGTCTAAGCCCAGCAGGTCGAGGCTGCAGCAGCCATGAGTATGCCACTGCTCTCTAGCCTGAGTGACAGAGACTCCAACTCAAAAAAAAAAAAAGAATGTACAAATCCTCACAAATAAATTCCAGAATTTTGGGGTCCCCCTTGTAAACCATTTATCTTCCATCTATATGGGGGTTCACTTAGCATATAAAACTAAAATGAATACCCTTCTCCTGGTATTGTACAGCAGTAATTGTTCCTATTCAGAATCTTAAAAGTGGGTTTTCCTAAAATTCATTTCTTTTTTTTTTTGAATTGGAGTCTCACTCCATCGCCCATGCTGGAGTGTAGTGACACACTCACGGCCACCCCAGTGTCAACCTGCTGGGCTCCAGTGATCCTTCCGTCTCAGCCTTCCAAGTAGCCGAAACTACAGGCACGTGCTACCATGCCCAGATAATTTTTTTTTAATTTATTGTAGAGACAAGGTCTCACCAAGCTGCCCGGGCTGGTCTCAAACCTGCAGACTCAGGGAATCCACTTGCCTCAGTCTCCCAAAGTGCTGAGATTGCAGGCTGAGCCACCGAGCCTGGCCCCAGGTTCATTTCTACAGAGGATCAATGTTGCTCTGCAACCTGCAGCTTCAGAACTAACTAAAAAATTATGATCTGATTGGAGTCACTACTAACTACCATCACCTGGTTTTCATAGGGTTTTTTGAGTGGCTAGAAGTTTTGGAATGCCAAGGAAGTACACAGTTCATAGCTGGGGTTTAGGTGACAACTACTACCAGTGAGGAAAAAATGTCCTCTAAATTTTTAGGATAATGTGAACCCTAATGTAAACTATGGACTCTGGGTGATAGCGTTGCATCAGTATAGGTTATCAGCTAAAACAAATGTCCCACTCTGTTGAAGGGTGCTGATCATGGGAGTGGGGGCCATGCAAATGTGGCAGCAACCTGTGTATGAAAAATTTCTTGACCTTTCTCCCAATTCTTCTGTGAACTCAAAACTGCTCTAAAAATGTAGTTTTTAAAAATGACCCCGACCTTGAGACATTAAGTATCATTCTCAAAAGTTAGAGCTGTGCTACAAATGTTCTTGTCTTAAAATCTCATAATGGGCTAGGCTAGGTGGCTTAGCCTGTAATCCCAGCACTTTGGGAGGCCAAGGCAAGTGGATTGCCTGAGCCCACAGGTTCAAGACTCGCCCAGGTAACTTGGCGAGACCTCGTCTCTACAATAAATAAAAAATTAGCCGGAGGTGGTAGTGCACCTGTAGTTCCGGATAGTTGGAAGGCTGAGGCAGAATGACTGCCAGAGCCCAGCAGGTCGAGGCTGTGGTGGTCGGGAATGGCCACTGCACTCCAGTCTGGGCGACAGAGTGAGACTCCAACTCAAAAAAAAAAAAAAAAAATCTCATAATGAGTTTTTTTGTCAATGGATAATTTAGATAGTCGTTGAATCTGTTTCACATCCATGTGTGTCTATTTCCAGACCTTAAAAGGTACCCTTATGTAGCTTCTGTTTTGTGAGATGAAAAAGTTCTGGAGATCTGTAGTACAGCAATGTGAATATACCTAATACTACTGCACTCTACACTTTAAAATGGTTGTAGTGGTAAATTTTATATTATATGTCTCTTTTACCACAGTTAAAATTTTTTAAAGATAATACGATAATGTTAATTGAAGTCCATTAATGCAGGAATAAAGTAGCAAAATCTGCCTTGGCTTATTTTTATCCTTCCAGTCTAAGAGCTTATGTATTTAACTGCATTCATTAGAAATTCTTACCACATCAAAAGAGCCCTTTTGTTTTGCTTACAACCCTAATGATTAACTGTGAGAACAAAGGCAGAACTACAAGCACAATAGATTAATGTGTTTGGTTCAGCCAATGCCCTTTGAATATACACTGATGATCTCATAAAGATGGCACTCATCCGCCACATGCATTTATCATACAACTCTGGCCCTCTTTTGGCCTCAGGACTGGCATCTGGTCTGGGAGCTATGATGCTCTACAGAAGTGACAGGAGATCTCTGACCTCGGCCTAGTTCCCTTCCACACATGGGCAGAACCAAGAAGTGGTCCGAGTTCATCACTGCACAGATGCAGCGTGAAGCAAAACCTTCAAGGGCCACAAGGGGGTAGTGTGAGCTCATAAAGCTAGTGGTCTTTGCCCCCGCCCCCCCATCCCTTTCAGGGTGGATCTATGTTTCCTACTATTGCCTGCCTGTCCATGAACCTTTCTTTCCTGCTCCTCTCCTCTCTCTAAAGAGTCTTAATTTAGAAATGATACATCAAAACATTTTTTGTTTGCTTATTGAGTATAATGTTCTGTTCTGCATGAAACTTGTTCTCTTTCACAGGAAAAAAGTTATCTGCTGCCTTAGACTTAGGTGGCTCCCCTGCTACATTCCAGCTGGGTCAGAGGCCCTCCTGTGGAAAATGTTCCCCTCGTCTGCACTAAAGGCTTTGAGACCTTGGGCAAGTATCACAGAGTCCACAGCACCCCAGAACACAGGATTTGCTGATAGTGATGGCTCAGCTATCTGCTCACAGATTTTCATTCCAGCTGCATGCCAGAGGTTCTGCAGGGGACAGAGGAGGACAGATCTGGTTCTGGGGAGAAGCGAAGCCACCAGGTGTCATATCAGAACCCCTGAGGCAGCCATAAGAAGATGCAAGGTGGGGCCTGTGTATGGGGAAGGATTCGTATTTTTCCAAAGCTCACGTGACTTGTGCTGGGTGCTGCAAGATACACTGAAAAGTGGAAAATGATATTATTCAATATTGTTCTTTCTAAGTCATCTTAGAAGTCCCATACTGAAGAATTCCTGCTGACCTTACAGAGCTTTTCTGTGGAAAATGGGGAGCCATGAAGAGATTTTTTAAGCCGAGACTATCCAGTCAGAATTGAGTTCTAGAAAGATCCTTGGGCAGATTAGCCATAGAGTGTGTGGGACACTGCAGCTTCCAGGCAAGAGCCAATAAAACCAGACCCTGGGAATGGAGAAGAGAGGACAGGAAGAGCGGCAGGAGTGTTGAGGACAGGATCCGCTGGTGAGGGCAGGAGCCCCATGCCAGAGGCTGCAGCTGGCACAGGTGACCCATGAAAACAAGGACTGTCGGGACCAGGTCAGGATGGGGCAAGAGCTGAGGTTCGCAACAACTGCAGAGTGCAAGGTGCCCTTGGGGTGCCTGTGGGGCTGGCCAGGCAGTGAATGTTCAGGTTTGGAGCTCCAACATGACAGGGCAGTGTGGGAGGCAGTGGGCCTCCTCAGAAGGCAAGAACTCTCTTGCAAAGCCATTGATATCTGCCAGCACCGGCACAAAACTTCTGCCTGTAGAACTGCCACAACCAAAGGAGTCAAGTGTAGAAGGCAGAGTCACGGCCCCTCAGAGAGGCTACATCCCACTTCTCCAACCTTGTGGATATGCTACCTTGCATAGCAAAAGGGACTTCACAAAAGTGATGAAGGACCCTGGGCTGCAGAGAGAATCCTGGATTATCCAGGTGGGCCCATCCAATTACATGAATCCTTCTAAGCTGAGAACCCCTCCCGGCCATGGGCAGAGGGAGAAGCAGCTACAGAAGAATAGCCAGAGGGAGGCAGTGTTGCTGATGTTGACAAAGGAGAAGGAAGCCATGAGCTCAGAAGGGACCATGGCAGCCTACAGAAGCTAGAAAGGGCAAGGAAATAGACTCTCCCTTAAGCCTCCAGGAAGAGACACAGATCTGCCAACACCTTGGTGTTGGCCCCAAAAGACCCCCATCTGACTTTTGACCTCCAGATTAGTAAGGTAACAAACTTGGATAGTTTGAAGCCACTAAGTTTGTGATAAATGGTTACAGCAGTGATAGGAACACATGGGGTAGCAGATCCAGGCACCCAGCCTGTGTCTGGGCGCCACCATCAGCCGCCTTACCCTAGTGATGCCCAGAGCCCCGACATTCTCGCTGTAGGAGGTGATGCCGCTTGCTGTCCCCCAGGCTCCTGCCAGCAAGCAGCCAAAGCCCTCGATGCTGATGCCACGGTTGACAGCCTGTTTCGGAGGGGGCGGGGCCCCAACCAGTCGAGCACAGGCATAATAATCGCCTAGCGACTCCAACACCGAGGAGATCACCCCTGCGATGATCCCAAAGACCCCAGCCAGGCTGACGGTAGGGAGGCCCCACTGTCCTGGAATGCAAGGCAGAGGGAGCCATCATTCAGAAGATGAGAAGCTGCTGATGCCCAAATAATTGATCTGCCAGAGGGATCCTGGGTAGTGTGTCTTCCAGCCTCCTAATTGCCCAGGGGTTTTGGTTTGGCTACCCTTCCTCCCTGAGGGTAGATCAGATGCCCAAGACTTGAATTCTCTGTGCACAAAAGGAGTCAGCAATAAGTCCTCTTCCTAGGAGGGCCTCTGAGCTTTTGGGAGCAGAGATTCTTACTCAGGGAAGCCCTAGGTTTGCAGCGCACGAGGCTAGGCTGCCCCTCCCTGAAACCTGGTCACTTGGAACCTGGTCACCTGGAACCGCCTGAATCAGCAACAGTGGGAAAGAAAGATCCGAAGTGGCCCAAGGGATGCCTTTGTGTGAGACCCACTGAGTCCAGAAGGAGACCAAAAGGTCTGGCTGGGCAATGAGGGGCTCTCTCATCTTGCTCCCAGAGAATGGGTTTTGAGCAGCCAGCTCTGGGGCAGGACTGACAGCAGCAGAAGCCTCTGGCCTAGCAACCCCAGGGGATTCTTAGGACCTTCTCTTAGGAGTCTGACATGGACTCCCTGGAGCCCTTCCCATCAGTCCCTCAGAAGAGACCCTTCCCAGCCCTATTGCATTCTCCATCCAAAGCCTCAGCCCTATGGGCAGTCGCAGAAAATGTGTCCCAAGCAAGATGGTCACCCCTTTCATTACCTGGGTAAGGAAAGCGAAACCAAGGGGACTGGCTCAGGACACTCTTTTTGTTGTCGGTGCGGGCCAGGTATCCGTAGGCCATAGGGTCCGTGGGGAGGGCGTTGGTGATGGTCAGCAGGAAGCAGACAAGCCAGGAGAAACAGAGGGCCAGCAGCACCTGTAGGGGAGCACTTCACCAGGTTGCCTGCCCAACCCACCCCACCCCATCCCAGCTTCACCCACCCCACCCGGGGATGGGCAAAACTGGGGCTCAGGAAAGCTTTGAAATGGGGCAGCATGGGTTCCTGACCCTCCAGTGACAACAGCAATCTGGTATGCCAGTGGGTAAATTAGCACATTAAAGGGACAGGCTACAAACAGTGGGGAGACTTTGTGTCACACCAGGACAGAAATGCCCAGTAACTTGGGCACAGCCTGGGTCAGAAGGATAATGATCTGGCCCTCTCTCACTGTTTGCTGACCACATGACCCTGAAGCAGACTCCCTCCATTTCCTCATCTGTGTAACAGAATTATAATCAGTGCTCTGCAGAGCCTGAAAACAGGACTTTTTTTTTTGAGTTGGAGTCTCACCCTGTCACCCAGGTTGGAGTGCAGTGGCACACTCACGGCCATCCCAGCATCTGGCGTCGACCTGCTGGGCTCCAGCAATCCCTCTGCCTCAGTCTTCCATGTAGCCAGAACTACAGGCGTGCATGATCATGCCCAGCTAATTTTTTTATTTTATTTTAGAGACAAGGTCTTGTCAAGTTGCCCAGGCTAGTCTCGAACCAGCAGGCTCAGGCAACCCACTCCCCTCGGCCTCCCAAAGTGCGGGGATTACAGGCTGAGCCACCAAGCCCTGCCTGAAAAAAACAGGACTTCTTAAATGAGGTCTGCAGGCACTTGGCTTTTAACTCCTTGGTGGTGGTGACCCCAGAAATCTGTACTTGAGAACATTCCTAAATGATTCTGAACACACTGAATTTTAGTCATCAGCCTGCAGATGGTTGAAGGAAAAGTGGTGTCATCATATGGGCACATCTTACTTGAGAAGAGGTGTATGGTTAGGTCAAGCCTGAAGCACACATACATTGCTGACCACTACACACACTCGGCAAGATGGAGAGAGCTCACCAGGCTCTGAAAAGGGAGCACCGTCATCCTCATGGGCCATTCGTGTCACCCGTGGGCCACTGAGTAGAGCATCTTGGCTGCACCTCGGCTCCACAGGTCTTTGGTTTTATGTAATTAGATGAGAACCTGACTACCTCTGCCAGCATCTTGCTGCAAGAATGGCTGGAGGACACAGAAAGGCTGTGCCACGCTCATGCCCAAGCAGCAGCCTAGGGCGGGAAGCATCAAGGAATGACCTCACCAACAGCCATGGCTGCTCCCCATGCCGCAGGCCTCATCCCGGCCTCCTTCTCCTGTGGATAAAGGGAGGCCAAGGAGAAGAGTTCCCTTCAGACAGGGAAGCATTTGATCTGGGTATGGCCATGGAGAGGATTCCTGGAACCCTACAAGTGAGTCCACTAAGAATGGAAGAGGGTGGGGCTACTTCTTACAGGGAAGACCTGGAACAAGTAGAATTTGGAAGTGTGGCGCTTCTTCTCTCCTCCATAGGTGGGCACGGGCACTGCAATGTTTTTCAGGTACTGAGAAAACAGCACGATGAGGAACATGGTCCTGAAACAAACAACCACACACAACTTGGCAAGCTGGCACTGGTCGTCAAAGTGTCACGCGAGAATTGGGGGTGACCCAGGAAGCCGAGTTGCCATGCATCTCTGGGATCAGTATTGTTGCTGGGGTTCCCACCCAGGCCCTCGCTGTAGCACAGGTGGAGTCCTGCCATCTCTAAAAAGGGAGCTGTTCTCTTTGGAAACTGCTGTGGCTAAGAGGAATCATGGGCAAGGACACTCCTATTTCTGGGGTGGCCTAAGGGCAGTGCACCACTGGCCACTGGGCAGATCCAGCAAGGAAAACCAGTGTCAAGAGAATCAGGAACATCTTATCTTCCAGCCCCTCCTCTCAGATCGCGGTGGCAGAGTGAATGAGAGAGTCCGGCCTCTTCCCCAGGCCTCCTCAAAGCTCAGTTTCCATGCCTGAAGCCTCTTCCCATGAAGCCTTCCTGGTCCTCCCAGGGGTGTCCTCACCCACGCACAGCTCCCTGTGACTCGCATCATTGTCTCCTGGTATCATAGGCACGCAGATCTAAGATTTGTCTCTCTGTTATACTGTGACATGTTTGGGAGCAGGGTTGCATCTTTGCACCTTCTCAGGTGCCAGGAGTTTACAAACATTTGCTCAACGAGAACCCAGCTGACAGGGGCCAGCAGGATCAACCCTTTGTGAACACTGAGTATCCTTATACAGTCCTTGTAACTGACTGTCTGTGGGTACGAGTAAGATAATAACAATTAGCAGCAAAATGAATTATAAGTAGCAACTGTGATGTTCCTTAAAGTATGATAATGTTTCTGAAAGTCTTTGTAAACGACAGGAGTTGGCCAACATCCAGGTAAGTCATCCACTAAAGAAAACTTACATGGCACTCCCTTCCAGGGAATACTCACATGGCAGAAATCCCCCAATGAATTCCGGCACTGTCACCCACAAGGTTGAAGAGAGGCAGGGCCACCAGGGAGATGGCAGGAGCTATGGTCAAGGGGCCGATGAAGCGCAGGAGAAAGCCAATGAGGCCTGAGAAGCCCACCAGCATCTGGACACAGGAAGCAACCATGATGGCGCCCTGCAACTGAGGGGGAGAGGGGCCAGCATCTCAGAGCTCGAGCAGGACTGTGAATCTCACCCAGCCCAGGCCATCCTAACAGGCCATGATGCCACAGCCCACGGCTAAACCTGGTCACCCTTGGTAGGTTGTCCCAAGGCAGTAAAGGGCAAAGCTGAATCCCAAAGCACAGTTCCTCTCACTCTTTTCTTCGATCTATATGTCGAACTGCTTGGTGGACCTTCTCACTTAATACTAAGCTTTTCAGGAAATAGGCTCCAAAATGACTTATTGATCATAGTCACGATGGTGACTCATAACACAGCACACCCAGCAGTATACTAAACATCTTGCCGCCGTATTTGTCTGGACTCCTACTTTCTATTGCAGGGGCCAGCAAACTTTTTCTGAGAGCAAATATTTTAGGCTTTCTGGCCATACAGGATCTGTTGCAACTTTCCTAGAGAAGATGTGAACACATGAGAGTAGCTTTATTCCAATAAAACTACATTTATAAACACTGACCTCTGAATTTCATATAACTGTGACATGGCATGAAAGACTGTTCTTTTGATTTCTTCTTACCATTTAAAATACAAAACCATGCTGAGCTCTTGGGCTACAGGACAGACCTGGCTCTTGGGCTGTAATTTGCCAACTTCTGATCCACTGGATTGTGTTTGCTTTCTTTGCCCCTTTTTACTTTACTAGTTTGGATGTTATACCATTTATTCTATTCTTTTAGAAGTTACTCTTAATGTTTTTAAATTTTTATTTTATTTTATTTTAGAGTAGTGGGGTACCTGTGAGGATTTACTACATAAGCAAACTGTGTGTAGGTGAGGTCTGGACCTCTAGTGGGCCCTCTCTTCCTAATAGTGAACCTGATACCCAATGTGTTGTTATGTGCTCTTTATCCCTCCTCCTTCCCTCCCTCCCTAGCAGTGTCCAGTATCTGTTGTTACTCTTAACTTTTAAATGGGAATACTTTACTTAACAAAGTCTATGGTTAAATAAAATGTCTAGTCTCCTGTCAAGCAGCACAGTGTCCTTAGAAAACTAACTTCTAGCCGGGCTTGGTGGCTCAGCCTGTAATCCCGCGCTTTGGGAGGCTGAGATGAGTGGATTGCCTGAGCCCGCGGGTTCAAGACCTGCCTGGGCAACTTGGCAAGACCTCATCTCTACAATAAATCAAAAAATTAGCTGGGCGTGGTAGCGCACGCCTGTAGTTCCAGCTACTTGGAAGGCTGAGGCGGAAGGATTGCCAGAGCCCAGCAAGTCGAGGCTGTGGTGTCTGGGAGTGGCCACTGCACTCCAGTCTGGGCGACAGAGTGAGACTCCAACTTAAAAAAAAAAAAAAAAAAGAAAACTAACTTCTACCACAATCCTGCTATTGTTGTCAAATGTTTATTTCCTACTGCCCTTTGTCATTATAGCATTTTTAATATATATTTTCCTGCAATCAATGCTTATTTAGATTTACCTAATGCTATGAAGTAAATGTTTGTGTTCCCTCAAAATTCATATGCTGAAAGTACATGAGCCTTTGGGAAGAAATTAGGTTTAGATGAGGTCATGAGGCTTGTGCCCTTATGAAAGGAGGGAAAGATCTCTCCTCCCTACCCTCCCCCCATGCACCAAGGAAACCTGTGAGAAAATGGCTAGAAGGCAGCCATCTGCAAGCCAGGAAGAGGGCCCTCAGTAGAATCTGACCATGCTGGCGCCCTGATCTCAGATTCCCAATCTCCAGAACTGTAAAGCGCACACACACACACACACACACACACACACACACACACACACACACACACATACACATATTTAAGCCACCTGATCTATGGTTTTTGTTGTTGTTGTTATTTTTTTTTGTTTGTTTTTGTTTTTTGTAGAGACAGTCTCCTATGTTGCCCAGGCTGGTCTCGAACTCCTGGCCTCCATAGTATTTTGTTTTGGCAACCCAAGCTATGACACCTATGGTTTTACCCATACATTCCTCTGTTCACTATAGCTTCTTTTCTACCACTCATTCATTCAAGATTCCATTTTCTTTTTCCTGAAGTTTATCTTTTAGTAATTATTGTTCAGGATCCCAGGTGACCATTAAAACCCAAACTCTCAGTCTTTGGTCTTATATCTGGGTCTGACTCTTTAACCAACCATCATAAGTCCATGATTCTGACTATAAATTCCATCTTTGTTTCCAGAAAGTAGGGTTTTCCCTTGGTTTTGGGCTTAAGTATGCAGAAAAAATATAGTTAATCTAGTATTTTCATGTGTTGGCAATGTGAATAAGGCCTCTGTTAGCTCAAAATACCATGACCCTAGAGGGCAAAGTTTTATTGTTGTTGTTGTTTTCGGTTGGGGTCTCACTCTGTAGCCCAGGCTGGAGTGCAGTCACAATTGACCTAATGTGTTAAACACAGAACTTGCCATCTCTTTTCTTCAAAACATAATCATTGTTCACTTTTCCCTCTCCATTATTTCTTGTATCTCATTGAGTAATAACATTCCTCTTGGTCCTATATTCACATCACTTTCACCTGTGGCTAGTCCTGTGGTGTATGGCTGGCATGCTCACCATCAGTGGTTTCAAGACTTGAGATGTGTCTGAGTAAATATAATTCAGTGAAACATGGAGAAGTTGCTTTCCATCCCAACAGGCTGACTCAGTGAATTAAATCAATCAGTCAATAAAGTAAGTTTGAGATTTGCCAGAACTTTCTCTTATTTACAGCACTGGTGAAAAACACTGATCCAGCAGAGGGAGCTAAAATACTGCAGCCGAGACTCTGTGCCTGTGCCTCCTTGTATTAATGGACACTTGGCGACAGTGTGGGGAACAGTGGTGGCGATGACTGCCAGGGCCCTGTGTTTCTAAGGAGGGGTCAGCAAACTTTTTCTGTAAAAGGCCAGACAGTAAATATTTTAGATTGTGTGGGCCATATGTGGTTTCTGATGCACACTCTTTTTTTAAAAAAACAACTTTTTGAAAATGTATAAACCAGCCGGGCTCGGTGGCTCAGCCTGTAATCCCGCGCCTTTGGGAGGCTGAGGTGAGTGGATTGCCTGAGCCCGCGGGTTCGAGATCCGCCTAGGCAGCGAGACCTCATCTCTACGATAAATCAAAAAATCAGCCGGGCGTGGTAGCGTATGCCTGTAATTCCAGTTATTTGGAAGGCTGAGGCAGAAGGATCACTGGAGCCCAGCAGGTTGAGGCTGCGGTGGCCGGGAGCGGCCACTGCACTCCAGTCTGGGTGACAGAGTGAGACTCCAACTCAAAAAAAAATAGAAAATGTAAAAACCATTCTAAGTTCAAGGGCAGTAAAAAAGAAAAAAAAAAAAAAAACAGGCCACAGACTGGATTTGGTCCAAGAGCCATAGTTTGCAGACACCTGGTTTAGAGGATGCTATATATCACAAGCACAACATGAACAGAAAGTGTATTTTAAACAGATGAATGCCTCTGTCACTCAAGATCCAGTGCTCAGTGCAGGCACAGAATGACCCAAATCTCCAGACATCCACTCTCAGCTCTAATACTGTTCAAACCCCAGGAACATCTCATCTCATCATTATTGCCAGTGTCTTCAAAACACAAGGCAACTGCTTCTGAATGCAATGAACGTTTGTGAGTTGTGCCACTGCAGTGGTAGAGGCAGATGCTGCATTAGAACACGGAAAGGATTGGGTAGCAGAAGGGCTTAGGTAGGAGTAAAGGCAAATTAATGTGTCAGATCTTACTTCTCGGACAGTACAAAGGCAACAGATTCTTGCCTAAGGAATTATGTTTTCAGTAAGGCTGAGTATAGGGAAACCCTGTCCAGTATCTAGCAGAGCAGATGCTTAGTTTTCATTTGAATTTACCAAAGCTGGCTGGGCACGGTGGCTCATGCCTGTAATCCCAGTACTTTGGGAGGCCGAGGTGAGAGGATTGCCTGAGCCCAGGAGTTCAAGACCAGCCTCGACAACTTGGCAAGACCTCATCTATACAGTAAATTAAAAAAAAAATTAGCCGGACGTGGTGGTACGTGCCTGTAGTTCCAGCTACTTGGAAGGCTGAGGCAGAAGGGTCGCTGGAGCCCAGCAGGTAGAGGCTGTGGTGGCCGTTAGTGTGCCACTGCACTCCAGCCTGGGTGACAGAGTGAGACTTCAACTCAAAACAAAAAAAAAGAATCTACCAAAACCAAGAGCAGCCTCCCTGGGAACAGCAAAATATAAAAACAAAAAACCCCACAAACTCACAAACTGCATGTGTGCTGTGGCTCATTCCACGGAGGATTCACAATGAACAGGCTTCTCTGAAGACATGTGTCCTGACTTGGAAAAGGTAGGGCTATTCTGAGGAACTCCAGGGCCCTCTGTCTAATAAGTGAAGGTCTTAGTTATGTCTTGGTCTGGAGAGACACAGGGCAGTTCTCTAAAAATTAAAATGGCATATTCACTCAAGGGTCACTCTAATTTAAAAAGGAAGCACAGGAATTTGATGAGAGCATTGTGTCCACCACACCTGGGTGTAATCCTGGACTACATGTCAGAGCACAGACACAGGAGAAATGGTTGTTTTTGAAAGTGGAGAAGAATAGCAGAAGGTTCTAGCTGACATTGACAAAGAGGGCTCAGACTGATCCATTGAATGCTCATAAGCACAGTGCTCCTGAGCTACTGGAAGTGTGGGTGGTATAATCTACACTGAAGGAGGACTGACCCTGCAGAAGCCAGCGTCCAGCACTGCTGTGGGGGTGGCGGCTGTGCCTGAGGCAGCCACTCAACCACTCCCCCTCTGAAAGACCATGACTAGGTAGGCCATCACTGGGCATTGTTTGGGATTAGACCATCCCTGACTGGCACCAAATAACTCTAAGTTCAGCCATCCTTATTGTGTCCTGATTTTGAAAGACAGTCAAATGAGGCATGGCCTGATCAATGCAATTTACTGATTACAGGGAAATAGTTATATACAGGAAAAGAAGAGACAACTACTACCCAGGAGAGGTTCGTAGGATACACAAGCAAGTGATAACTCCCATTCCCTGGGGCAGACACAACCTCACAGGATAACCTAACTCCAGCAACAGAGACTTGGGCCCCGTTGTCAGAATCTCTGAATTCAAAAGCACTAGCTGGCATCTCACTGAAGGTGTTACTCAATTAACTGAGAATGGCTGGACTGCAAGAGTGTCACATTCTGTCCAGCTGACAGAAGGCCTTGATGGAAGAAGGATGGCAAGTCCATGTCAGGCCGAAGGACTGAGTCATGTGATGCAGCAACTGTGCACATGGAAATACCAGGTGCTTATTTATTCCCTATACAATTATATAGGTTCTTGGGCAGTAGCCGATGAACTAACTGCCTGATCTGATAAGTAAATCAAAGGAGGCTCTGTTTAAATTCCCCCCTCATGGGACAGGACTTTATAGTCAAATCTCAGATATCGGTTGCTCATGCTGATGCCTCTTGGTCTTAAAAAGAGAAGGGAAGTTTCACTCTAGATGTAGTCACTAGAGTCCACGAGATGAGACCTTGGGCGACAAGCCAGCACACATGGGCTCACAAGCAACATAATCTCCATCTCCATCGAAGCCACTTGTGTTGCCTAGGATGGTCTTTTCAGGAACGGGTTCACGTGCCTTTGCGGGGAGAACACACTCAGGATACACAGCCCATCACAGAGCTGGAAAGTTGCCTTTTCTGGTCATTTCACAGTGAACGGGTGGGACATTGAAAGATTTTTAAAAACTTGTGTTGCCGATGTTTCAAATTTGAGCTTTGCCTTTTCTGCAACTAAATATCTGGCCCGGACCAGCATAAGTAGACTGGCAATCCAGATTGCCACCAACATGACTTACATGTCAATAGCTCAAGGATCATTTGTCACAGCACGAACAGGGCAAGAGTAGATGTGGACCAAGAAATACAATAAAAGGTGGTCTTTTCATATTTCATATCACTTCCCAAAAGCAGTAAAACTTTTGAAAATTGGAACATGTGCTTGAAGCAACAAAATGTTAAGGACAAAGGCACAAAGGGTTGGCTTTTTCGGGCAAGAGGGGCACAGGAGCATTATCTAAGGGAGAGGCTGAGAAATGAGAAAGTAGGACATGCTATTTTTTCCAGAACTAGGGAGTTGATTGTGCTCTCCAAGGCAGGAATAATACAAATCAACTTAATTTCACTTGTTGGAACTCTGAAGGTATTTATGGGCTAATTGGAAATTTTGGTATTTTCAAGATGCATCCAACCCAGTGGAAAGGACCCAATTACAATATACTTATTAAATAATTTAACAGTACCCCAGGGAAGGACACACAAGTGTTTAGCAGCTTTACCTGTGCTACCCACAATTTGAAGGCTAGTCGAGAAAAAACTCCTCTGATAGGAACAAGGGAAGGAGCTAAGGGAACCCAGTAGGGAAAAAGAAAGACGGCAGCAGAAAGAACTGGATCATCCAGACATATTACAACCAAATGATGCTACTTGTGCCCTTTACATTTAAAATGAGTTTGTAATAAAATTATTTCTTAGTAATATTTCTAGACTCATCTGCAGTCTGGGATCAGGGATGCTGGCACCAGCATTGATTCTGCCAAATTGGAACTTCACATCTTATGTTGTTGTGTTAGTAAAACTGGGCCCAGAGTATACTTGTCTGGATGGCTGCTCTGGATGGGCAATGCAGAGTAAGCACTGTGAAAGTAGCCAACTCCTAGCTGGGCACGGTGTCTCACACCTGTAATCCTAGCACTTTGGGAGGTGGAGGAGAGAGGACTGCCTGAGCCTAGGGGTTCAAGACCAGCCTGGCCAACTTGGCGAGACCTCGTCTCTACAATTAAATAAAAAAATTAGCCGGGCATGGTGGCACACACCTGTGGTTCCAGCTACCTGGAAGTCTAAGGCAGAAGGATCACCTGAACCCAGCAGACTGAGGATGAGGCGGCCGTGTGCACTCCAGCCTAGAGGACAAAGTGTGACTCCAACTCCAAAAAAACAAAGAAAGAAAGTAGCCAACTCCTAACATGGCACTGGAACATTAGGATATAAGGTGTTGCTTGAACTTTTTATGTTGGATTAAGATGAGTCATAGTCCAATTATGAGTTCACAGATCATTTATGTGATACTTAAAGAAATGAAAATGATGCTATCTGACCATCTACAGCAGGATATTGAACTGCAGTCACCAGCTAATGTGGTAAGCATGGGGGAAAATTGACCCAAGGAGGCCAAGCAGAACTACAAGTTGAGGCGGGGCATTATAGTTAACTCTAAGTCACTCAGTAGCATCAGAATCATGATATAAGTTTAGCCACAAGGATGACTAAAATGAAAAAGATAGAAAATGTTGGTGAGAATGTAAAATAACGTACATTGCTGGTGTGAGTACACACTGGAAGATCCACTTATGAAAAGTATTTGGTAGTTAGTGTTTACTAAAGATGGCCACATGCATACCCATGACCAATGATTCCACATATATTCAATGGAAGTATGTATACATGTTCACCCAAAGATAAGTACCCAAATATTTGTAACAGCACTGTTTACAACAGCAAATAACTGGAAACAACCTTTAAACACAAGTTTGGGTAACTCAGAACAGGTGAATAAATTGTTGTATGTTTATATAATGGAGCATTACTCAGCAAAGAGAATGAAAAATCTGCCACTACTCATAACAACATGGAAGAATCTTGCAAACGTAGTGTTGAACAAAAAAAAGTCAGGCACAATTAAGTGTGTCCTGTGTGGTTTCCTAAACAAAGTTCACGAGCAGGCAAAACGAATCTGTGGTGCCAGAAGTGGAAATGATAGCTGCCCTTGTGGGAGGGCTGACAGGAAGGAGGCACATGGACTTCTGGGATTGGTCATGTCCTGTTTCTTGTGCCAGGTAACGTGGGTCAGTTCAGCTTATGGAAATGTACTGTGTTCTTTTCTGTGTTTTTGTTAGACTTAAATTAAAAATTTACTTCAAAAGGTACCAATTCACACTTTGGAAGCAAGAGGGGAAATAAAACTAGAGCCATATCATCATACGCATAGCAGTGTGGCTGTACATTAAGATGTTCTGTCAATTCTGTTCCTTTTCACAGATGGGTAAGAAAAGGAATTTGCTACTCTTCCCTCTGTCTTCCATCTCCCTCCTTTGTATCCAAGGAGAGACAACTGTGCAGCAATGTGGCTATAAGGATGCTGGACGTGAATCAGGTTGAGTTGTAGGGTGGGTCCTGGCTGATCTATGGCTTGTCAGCTTGGCCCCCAGTGAAATTGAAGGAACCCAATCCCGCCCTTGGTTCATAACCCTGAGTTCAGAACGTCCTTGGTCCAGCTCCAGTGACCTTGGCAGAGCTGGTGCTGAAGGTGATAGATGAGGGTGCCATTCATGCCTGAGAAAACTACATTGTCATGGAGTCCCATCATCAAGTTGTGCTGTGCGGTGCTACCCTGAAGCACAGTATGGTCCCTGGTGTGGCTCCAGCCAGCCCCTGACAGGTGCTACAGGCTTAGGTGTTTCAGGTTGAGTTAGGAAGGAGATAGTTGGGCTCCCTAAAGGTCTCAAGAGATCTTCACTAATATAATTCCATCTGCAACCGCATCCCACCCATAAGCTGCCTCTCCACTCACTCCCTTCGGGTGAGGATGCTGGGTCTGGAAGCCATGGAATCTATTGTCCCTGAGGGTGTGGCAGGTCTCTCTGCCAAAAATCCTGAGTGTCCTACCTGCCAACTCAGAACACTTACAAATTTCAGAGCCTGCTTCAGACCACCAGTTCCTTGTCCCTGGTGAAACAGTTGAATTCAGCCGGGGTCAGGCTTCACGGTGGATAAGCACAGGGGCAAATAGGCAGGCTGGGCAGGCAACACTCACTAACAGAATGGTTTTGAGGTCTGGTGCTGTGTGTCGGTTTTCCCATTAATCTGACCCTACTGTGGACATTAGTCAACCGGGCTGTGTCTATGACAAGCTCATAGTAGAGTGACAGAAAACTCTGCTCAGTAACCATGATATGTTGCTACCACCATCGCTATCACATCATCGTCATCTTTAGGGAGCCCAAGCATCATCTCGAGATCTTTAGGGAGCCCCACTATCTCATCATCACAGCAGTGTGTCTCTCTCCTCTTTGTAGCTCCAGAATTTAGCATGATGCTTGCACCTGGCAAGTGTTCCAGTAATGATGTATGATAAACTAATGTAAAACAGAAATGGGACTGACTGGAAAAGGTGTGAGCTCTTTCTCTTTGAAATATGAGAGTGCTTTCACGAACACCTGTTCTCATTCTCCATCCTTCCACTCTAGCAGCTGAGTACCCCTCTGGCTCATCACCCAGTTTTATTTTCTTCATTGCACTTATAACTCTCTGAAATCTGCATTTCCCATTTACTCATTGAGGTATTTCTCTCTCTCCTCCCACCCTACCCACCACATATACACCAGAATATTAGATTTGTGAGGGTAGCTAGGATCCTTGTCTGTCTCGTTTACAGCAGTATCTTAAAGCCCAGGATCTGGCCCAGCAGGGAGTTGGATGATGAATGTTGAGCAAATGAATTCACTCAGGAGTTCCCATAGTGCACCTCTCTCCTCCTCCCACCCACCCTCCCTACTCCCATTACCTCTCGGATTCTCTTCTGCCATTCCTCGGTGAACAGGGGAGAGCTGATATTCACTTGACTTGCGTTGTGTGTCCACGTGGGGCATTTCCAGGCAGGAAGGGAGAGCATGGCCAGAGAGGGTGTCACAAAAGCAAATGACCCTCCCTGGAGAATGGGCAGCCTGAAAAGGGGAAAGGGATAAGTTATCCAAGAGATCCTCTAGAACAGGCTGTCACTGACCCAAAAAGTGGCCTTCAATCCCAAGTCCTAGCCTGGTTTAGAAGCAACACCTGACTCCTTCTGTTCTCGGTTGCAGACTAATCCTGTCAAGCTTCAAGTAAGACCTATGAATCCTCTTATACTTTGGACAGTCCAGAGAGAGAGGAGAAGACAACCATAGCCAGCCCAATCCTAGAGATGCAAATCCAGGAGGAGGGAGTCAGGCTGGGAAATGACTTGGAGATGCATGGAGCTCAGTGAAAATGTCCAGTAGGTGTCATTTTCCTACCTCAGCGCCAGAGACCCCTACCCAGACCCCAGATCCACAACTCAGCTCACAATCGCAGTTCCCCATCTCATGTTCTCCAACAACTAATTCTCCCACCGTCAAGAGCCTAAAATCTGGCTTGCCACATTCCTTTGTGTCTTTAGAGGTAAACAGCAACCCCAGACCGTCGAGCTCCTTATCACACGAAGGGAGCAGGTTTGATGTTCATTGTCAGAGTGTGTTCCCCAGTCCACCCTTCTCTCTCCTGGTGAGCTTCTTACTCTGGCATCCGTGAGAACTTCTCACAGTACCTACCCACCCCACCTTCCTGTCAGGGTAAACACAACATAGTAAATCAGCTCCAGCATTCTCTCACTAGAGGTCAGGTCTGAGGCTATCAAGGCTTGCCTAGTCTGCCTGCTTTGAACACTGGAATTTGGGAGGATGAGACAGAGGGACCTCAGCCTCTTGACTGCATCTCTGTGACCCACTTCGTTCAGGTTCCTTTTCTTAATACTAGAAGGGCATTTTTGAATCTATACTTCATAAAGAAAGGATAAAGGATCATTCATGAGAATGAATTAATAAGCTTTGGCCGGGCCCAGTGGCTCACACCTATAATCCCAGCACTTTCGGAGGCCAAGGTGAGAGGACTGCCTGAGCCCAGGGGTTTGAGACCAGCCTGGGCAACCTGATGAGACCTCATCTCTACAATAAATCAAGAAAATTTAGCCAGACGTGGTGGAGAACGCCTATAGTTCCAGCTACTTGGAAAGCTGAAGTCCAGCAGGTCCCGGGTGCAGTGGCCGTAAGCATGCCACTGCACTCCAGTATGGGCAACAGAATGAGACTCTGACTTAAAAAAAAAAAAAAGAAAGAAAGAAAGAAAGAAACATGTTTTATGTAGGAAATCTGTAATGAAAAATGATGAGAGTTTTGCTGATTGAATGGCCTCTGTGTCCTGTCTGGGCGTTAGAATGAACAATGTCCAGGTGGACTTGCCTGGGAGTGGGCCCAGGCAAGGACACTGCTCCTGGAATGAGTCCACTGTGTAGCCATGTGTGAGAACAGCTGGCCTCAACTCCTAAATCTAACCCCATTGGGCTCCAAGATAGAAAGGAATAAAGTACATTGCACACACAGGGTTGATGCATGATGGTGGCGCCATGTGCGTGTATACAAATGTGTAGTGTATGTGTGCAGTTTTTTCTAATTTTTAAAATAGTGAATCAGCCCAGTGCAGTGGCTCATGCCTGTAATCCCAGCATTGTGGGAGGCTGAGGCAAGAAGATTACCTGAGTCCAGGGGTTCGAGACCAGCCTGGGCAACTTGGCAAGACCTTGTCTCTACAATAAATCAAAAAACTAGCAGGGCATGATGGCACATGCCTGTAGTTCCAACTACTTGGAAGGCTGAGACAGAAGGATCACCTGAGCCCAGCAGGTTGAGGCTGCGGTGGCCATGAGTGTGCCACTGCACTCCAGCCTGGGCAACAGGGTGAGACTCTGACTCAAAAACAAAAACAACTAAGCATTTTGAAAGAAAAAGGAAACATGCTCTCCTTACATCATTGCAAAACTCCTTTTGAGCTTCTGAAGTGAACATATACACCTCTATAGAGTATAATAAGCAAGTACATGATGCAGGACTTGTGTTTTTCTTCTCTGCTGTGATCCCATGTACACGTCTCATTCATTCAACAAATGCTCATAAGGAGCTGCTAGGCTGTACCAGGAGTCATGCAAGGTGAATGAGACACAGCCCTGCTCGTATTCCAGCTCCCACTTAACCCTTGCACCCACAAGCCAGCCAGCTCCAACCATCTGTCCTCATGGTTCTTTAGATGCTTTATAACTGCGCTCGCAAACAATCCACCATGCTCTGTGGCCCCACTGTCTCAGCCACGTCATTATCACTGGGCTTCTTGAGGGTAAGAATGCATTATTTTTCATGTCCAGCCCTCCAACACCAAACCTCGTGCCACTAAAAGCTGCCAATGTTGGGTTGTATGATTTTGGTTTATTTCTAGCTTTATGGGAATGTAATGAAACCTTAACAAATGTTGATTTGCACTTTATTAAGTCATGAAAAATGTGCATTCATTCGTGTGATTTTTATGTCTGTTTTTCCTTTTCTATAAACTATCATTCATTATACAGAATTTGGATACTGCCAAAATACACACATAACAACTTTTTACTTAGAATAGTGAGTTTTTTGTTTTTTGGGGTTTTGTTGAGTTGAATATGTTGCCCAGGCTGGAGTGCAGTGGCACGCTCACGGCCACCACAGCTCAACCCGCTGGGCTCAGGAGATCCTTCCGCCTCAGCCTTCCAAGTAGCTAGAACTACAAGCACGCACCGCCATGCCCGGCTAATTTTTTATTTCCTGTAGAGATGAGGTCTTACCAAGTTGCCCAGGATGGTCTCAAACCTGTGACCTCAGGCAATCCTCTCACCTCAGCCTCCCAAAGTGCTGAGATTATATGCATGAGCCACCATGCCCAGTTTATTTTCATTTTTTGAAAATGTTTTCTGGTATTGTTTGCAGCAATTTATCTACAACCCAAAAATTATTTAAGGAAATATTTTAAACTTTTCAAGTAACTGATCAAATTTCTGACTTTAATGCTATTTTCTTTCAAGACTATTATATGCAGTTGGGATAAGTGACAAATAGACTTTCTGCCTTTTTTGTAATTGTTAAATTTCATTTATCTTCAAGAGTAAAACAGGTTTCTTTCCATTTATTTGCTTCAACGTCCTATCCTTAGGTTCACATATATATCAATAAATTCTCCCTTCCTTATTCTATACTCAGACTCTCCAATTCCATGGACTGTTCATTCCTCCCTCTTCACCCCGACTACTTCTTTCCCATAATTTATCTGCACTCTTTTGCTTCCTGACTAGTTATATTTTCAAGGTCTTTAACTAAAATTCTTGAGATATGCATAGATATATAGCTAGATCGTATTTCTCACATTCTGTGTTTCTCTTCTATGCACTGTTCTGTTCCATGTCTGGGATATATGCCCTCAGTTTCATTACTAGGCTTTCTTACTACTACGTACCACTTACCTTCTGTGGTAACCTTAATCATCTCAGAGCTCTTTTTTTATCTCATAATTAATTCACTGCTACCACAATGGCAACCATGTTTTTAAAAAGTGCCCATAAATGTGATTCACTATTATTCTGTCTTCTCACTAAAATGTCTCTTGAAACCCGCAGGCTGTTGATTAGAGAAACTCAACAGTCCTGGGGGCCCAGAAGAGCCCTATGAGGCCTCCTCTAGCCTGGCCTTGTCATTCTATAGGTAGGGATGCAGGCCCAGCATCTTCGTTTCCCACAGTCCCGTGACACTGACATGGAGCGTGATGTAGACCAAAGGCAAGTTTAAACCTGCCTCTGCCTCTGATCACTGTGTGACTAGGCTATGTTGCCCAGCTTCTGCAAGTCTTTATGTCCTCTTCAGTAAAATAAAGACAATAGTGCTACCTCCAAAAAGTCACTGTGAAGATTAAACGTATATAAATGCTTGGCCCAATGTCTAGGGCATATAAAGCAGTAATTTTTTTTTCTTGGCCCTGGGGCAAAGGTGGCTTTCATTTCCTCTTGGGGAAGGAAGGGGAGGGGAGCTTACCTAGGCACATAAACCTAAGGAAGGGTGACTGCGCCCCCAGGGGAAGAGGCTAGAAAAGCAGATCATCATTCAGAAGGGCTCATCCTTATCCACTTCTGGGCCCTCAGCTGCAGGGTGTGCTTGCGGGAGTCACTCTCTTTGGGGCAGTAGCCCCTGTGTCCACTCTGCTGGAGTTCACAAAGAGGAAGGGAGGGCAGGTGCCCTGAATGAGGGAGCAGGGGGCTGGGCTGGCCAACTCCACACCTGACGCCTGCCCAGTATGACAGCTTTCATAAGGCTTGTCTGGTGTGACTCTTCCCCCTAGAAGGGCCTGAAGGGCTCACAGGCAACACTTGATCCAACCGCTGGTCCTTTAAATGTCCATCTCAAACTGTGACTCTTCACTGTCCGCCTGCTTGTCTTCTGGGCTATTGAGCAGGTGGTTCTGGTTGGCTTCCATGGGGGGCTCATCACCAGCAGGCTTGGTGACTCCAGGAATGGTGGATAGATCTCTTGTGGGGTTTGGTCACAAGTGAGTTCTGACACTCCATCAGGAATTTCTGGTTGTAGATGATCCTAGTACCTCCTGGAGAGTGTGCCGCGAGGTGGGGAGGTCGTGCTGTAGTCCCCAGGTGGCAGCTGTACGCTGACACCAAGCACCACTCAGCAGGTGTGGGGGATGGCCCAGCTTGGAGTCTGGTTGCAGCTGCTGCCCCCGGACATGGTCTCCTGAGTGCCGCACCCACCACCCCCTCACAGCCTCCCACGCCAGCAGCCTCCAAAGCAGTGCTTTTATTATTTTATTATTCCCTGGGAAGGTAGTTCACACCAGGACATTTTCTTCAATGGTCCCACTAAATAACTAAAATTACAAATGAACCGTTTTTGACTGGTGTTTGGATTTCCCACCTCCTGCAGGCCTCTTTTTTCTATGTCTCTGGTTTTCTTTTGTTGGAGCCCACGTGCTCAGGCTGGTCTGAGACTAGGTCCTGGCATCAGCATCCCCAGGTCTGTGGTATCCACTCAGTCACTCAGCATGTCACCACTATAGCTTTTCTCCTCTTTTGCCATCATGGTTCCTCCTGTCCAAGATTTTTTTTTTTTTTTTTTTTTTCAGTTGGAGTCTCACTCTGTCGCCCAGACTGGAGTTAAGTGGCCACTCCCGGCCACTGCAGCCTCGACCTGCTGGGCTCCGGCGATCCTTCCACCTCAGCCTTCCGAGTAGCTGGAACTACAGGCATGCACTACCACGCCCGGCTGATTTTTTTACTTATTGTAGAGATGAGGTCTCGCAAAGTTGCCCAGGCCGGTCTCGAACCCACGGGTTCAGGCAATCCACTCACCTCAGCCTCCCAAAGCGCGGGATTACAGGCCGAGCCACCGAGCCCGGCTCTGTCCAAGATCTTAATGTAGATGGTATTGATTTGCTTGAAGGGCCAGTGTTAACGTTTAAGGGTTAACATCTGATGCACATCTCTCTTCATGCAGTGGCATAGCATGTGTTTGTTGGGGATGGAGTTGCTTTTATTGGATCTACTAATCATTTTTGAAGCTTATCGTTCTAGTATTGTTGTTGGGTCTATTTCAAATTCATTCTCTCTCTCTTTCTCCTTATTTTGTTTTTGTTTTGTTAGATTTGATTTGGAAGAAGTGCTCTGATAATGTACCACATCTCCTGATGAGTACTATATATTAACTTTAGCTATGATTTTTTTTTTTTTGAGTTGGAGTCTTACTCTGTCACCCAGGCTGGAGTACGGTGGCACGCTCACGGCCACAGCAGCCTCAACCTGCTAGGTTCAGGTGATCCTCCCACTTCAGCCTTCCAAGTAGCTGGAACTACAGGCACATGCCACCATGCCCAGCTAATTTTTTTATTTATTGTAGAGACGAGGTCTCGCCAAGTTGCCCAGGCTGGTCTTGAACCCCTGGACTCAAGCAGTCCTCTCACCTTGATCTCCCAAAGTGCTGGGATTACAGGCTTGAGCCACCACACCCAGCTATGTATTCATATGTCATCTTATTCCAAATAAAATTTAAAGAGGCTTGCAACTGGGTGCGATGGCTCACACCTGTAGTCTAGCACCTTGGGAGGCTAAGGTGAGAGGATTACTTGAGGTTAGGAGTTTGAGACAGCCTGGAGAACATAACAAGAAATAATTTTTAAAATGAGACAGAGTGGTGGCACATACCTGTAGCTCCAGCTACTGCGGAGGATGATGCAGGAGGATCACCTGAGCCCAGGAGGTCAAGGCTGCAAAAAGCTGTGATCATACCACTGCACTCCAAGCTAGGTGACAGAGTAAGATGCTGTCTCAAAAATAAAATGGGGGGCAGGTGCTGTAAATATGCTCTGATACATCTAGGACCTACCAGTCTACTGTTCTGTCTCAGTCCTTCCTATTCCATTTTCCATCCGTTCCTTCCATCTGCTTCTTACTCTACCTCATCTAAACCAGCCTTGTGTAGCCATTACAGAAATGGCCCATCTCAGCTGGGTGTGGTGGCTCAAACCTGTAATCCCAGCACTTTGGAAGGCTGAGGCGAGACAACTGCCTGAGTGCAGGGGTTCGAGACCAGTCTGGGCAACTTGGCCAGACCTCATCTCGACAATAAGTAAAAAAAATAAATAAATAACTGGGCATGGTGGCAAGAGCATGTAGTTACAGCTGCTTGGAAGGCTGAGGTGGAAGGATCACCTGAGCCCAGCAGGTGGAGGCTGCGGTGGCCCTGAGCATGCTACTGCATTCCAGCCTGGGTAACAAAGTGAGACGCCAACTCAAAAAAAAAAAAAAAGGGCCATCTGCGCTCGGATGGACTAGGGTCTGGGTGCATATCTCCAACCGTCACCCTTATAACATTTTATAGAAAACATGGGTAGATGCTCCCCATCCACCCTGCTCCTCCCTCTACCCTCTACCATCCCATCTTTACGCTCACTTCTGAAGAAAACACCATTTTCCTTTACAACAATGACTTGTATGTTCTCTAGAGCAGGGATCTCCAACCCCTAGGCTGTGGACCAGGACCAGATGGTGAACTGTAAGGAACTAGGCCACACAGCAGGAAGTGAATAGCAGGTGGGTGGAATTTCACTTTCTGTCAGATCTCGTAGGAATGCGAGCCCTATTGTGAACTGAGCGTGCAAGGAATCTAGAATGCATGCTCCTTGTGGGAATCTAGTGCCTGATAATCCCCCACCCCCCCCCACTCATGTGGAAAAATTGTCTTCCACAAAACAGTTCCCTGATACCAAAAAAGTTGGGGACTGCTGCAATAGAGGAGGAAATTTTCCATACCCACATCCCAGGAATGCATCTCACAATCTTGAGAGTACTGATATTTTGGCCTGGCAGAGCCAAATGTATCCTGGGGATAATAGTAACCAAGTTTATATAATAGCTTTAAGCTGTGTTTTCATATTATCAGGAAGTGATGAGCGGGGCATCATCACATTCTCTGTGTATGGGGAAACTGACCTTGGGGGGAGTACCAGGAGGCGGGGTTCACTGGGAATTGGCAAAGCCCTGATCAGAAAAGTCATGGGGCCAGATTGCAACATTGTGTGTGTTGTAAGAACAACTGTAACAGAATTTGCAGTAAGAACAAATTATTTAAAGAATGCATGCTAATGATTAAGTAAGACATCTCTCTCTTCACTTTGTAGTCCATTTTGACCCAAATGGAAACATCTGATCTTCTGGAAGTATTGATAAGTTACACTTTAGCCCTTCTCTCTGTACTTTCCTGTACTCTTTTGCAGGAAAGAAGGAGTGGCACGGATTTGGTGAGCTGGAGGCAACTGGGCAAGAAGACCTACCCTTCCATCTTGCACATCAGTCTGCCCCCACCATCTAGGAGGTGCACACTACATTTTGGGCATAAGGGATGATCAAAGTCAAACATGATCCCTACTGGTAGAAGCTTCCTCTCCAGTGAGGAAAGACAGTGTATTGCTGCAAACTCTGAGTAAGCACTGTCAAAGTTAGATCGTTCTTTGCAAGCCCTAAGGATGAAGGATGTTTGACCTGAGGTGTCAAAGGAACCATGTCTGACTTTGCCCACCATGGTGCTCAGTAAGTGTTCAGGAAATATGAGCATGCCTCTGCCCTCAATGCTCCTCCACACCCCAATCCCACCTCCAGCAGGTTCTCTAGCATTTTCAAGTGTCACAGCCTCTCTGGCTTCCTAGGCAAAGAAAAGTACCCCTTCCTCTTGCTTCTACATCACATAGCATGTAACAATATTATTACACTGTTTTGCTTGTTTTGAGTTGGAGTCTCACTCCGCCACCCAGGCTGGAGTGCAGTGGCAAGCTCACAACCACGGCAGCCTCAACCTGCTGGGCTCAGCTGATCCTTCCACCTCAGCCTTCCAAGTAGCTGGAACTACAGGCATGCACTACCACACCCAGCTTATTTTTTGCTTTATTGTAGAGACAAGGTCTCACCAAGTTGCCCAGGTTGGTTTTGAACCCCTGAGCTCAGGCAATCTTCTCGCCTCGGTCTCCCAAAGTGCTGGGATTACAGGCTTGAGCCACTGCACCTGGCCTGTTACACGGTTCTGTACTTATTTATCCACATGTCTGATTCCCCTTTTGAAACTCTCATCTCTTTGAGGGCAAGAACCATGAATGAATCCCAGTGCCCGTCCACAGCAGACAATCATGAGGCATTGGGGTAGAGGCTACTGGCACCTCCAATTTAAGGGTTCAGCCAGTGAGGTTGCAGCATCGAGGGTGGTTGTGCCTACAGAAAACTGACAGCATTCAAGGCCTTCCAGTTACTGAAGATCCAGGGATTCCCTGACCCACAGGAATCATCCTCTTAAAAGACAGATGCCCTGGGCTGCTGTCAGAATGGAATATCTGCTAACATTGACTCCATTTACCCATGCACCAAAATTGCTTACCTCTGTGGGAAGTATGATCACTTAATGCTATGGGCCAAAGTTTGTGTCCCCCCAAAATTCAATGTTGAAACTCTAACCTCTAATGTGGTAGTAATTGGAAGAGGGGCCTTTGGGAGGTAATTAGGTTTAGATGAGGTCATAAGGGTGAGGTCCCCCTGATGAGATTATGCCCCTATAAGGAGAGATTCTCTCTTCCCCTCCCCTCACTCCCTGTCCAGTCCTGCCTTGGGAGGACACAGCAAGAAGGCAGCTGTCAGCAATTGAGAAGACAGCCATCACTAGAAGCTGACCATGCTGGCACCCTGATCTCAGATTTCAAGCCTCCAGAACTGCGAGTAATAAATTTCCATTGTTTAAGCCACCTAGTTTATTGTATTTTGTTATGGCAGCCTGAGCAGACTAAGATGCCTAGCAAATAAGATTTAATGGGAAATAGGTGAATAACTTAATCTATCTATGCTTAAGTTTCTTCTTCTGTACAATAAACCTAACAATCATACTTGCCTCAGGTGGTGCAGTGAAAATTACATGTTTTGATGCCACGCAGTGCTCATACACTCATCACCTTACTGTTGTTACTTCACAGGAAGGAGGAAAAGATGAGGTTCTAGGCTAGGCCCAGGGAGAATAGAGGCTGGATCCTCCAAACCAGAACTCAGCAGGTGACCTCATCCCAAGTCCAAGGCTACACTGCTGTTTAGATCAGGAGGCCATCATCTGACTCCCCCTCCTTCCCATCTCAACCTTGCCTCTTACTATTCCTTAACATTATGTACACAGGAAACATCTGAGGAGTCTGTTAAAATCTCCAGAACTTTGAGTGGTTATGATCTTTTCACTCTTGGAAAGGACCAGAAAGGCTTTTACCAAGCATTTCAGATGATGGTGGTGCAGGGATCCAGGGTCCACACCAGTCTACATTTTTTCAAAGATGACAGTCTTGGCTCATAAGACAAGAAATAAAGATGAACTTACAGAAAATTCCAGAACTCTGAATTTTTTTTAGACACTTAATGACAAGTATAAATGGATGGAGAAGACAAAAGTGCTTAGAATCGTTCATGATGAAGAAAGTGAATGACTTTTGCAAAATCACACTGTCCAAAGGGTAACTACAAGCTTAATGACAGTTTAGCATAGCCTGAGAAACCAGTAGTTGGCATACAGGGTCAGCCAGTCTCAGGCCTGGCAACTAGAAGAACAGAAGTGAAGTATCCCCAAAATAAGGAGAAAATAATTGGAAAAAAAATGAGCAATGCCTACAAGAGTTCTAGGATTATGTTAAGAGATCAAATCTATAGCTAACTGGTATTCCTGAGAGAGAAGGGGAAACTGAGAACTCCCTGAGACAAGTCCTCCAAGCTGTCAACCAAGAAAGATTTCCTTATCTCACCAGACATACAAACAAAATAAATTCAGAGAACTCCTGTGAGGTATTATATGAGAAGACCATCCCCAAGGCATATAATAATCTGACTTACCAAGGAGAGCATAAATTTTTTAAAATTCTAAAGGTAGCCAAACAAAAGGGTCAGACAATCTGCCAAGGGAGATCCTTCAGAATTGCAGCAGACCTCTCAGCAGAAACCTTAGAAGCCAGAAGGGACTGAGGACCCATCTTTTACATTCTTAAAGAAAAATAATTCCAACCAAGAATTTCCTACCCACCAAGCTAAGCTTCATTAATGAAGGAGAATTAAAATCCTTCCCAGACATGCAATTTCTAAGACAATATGCCACCTCCAGACCAGCCCTTCAAGAAATGCTTAAGGAAGTTCTAAGCACAGAAAGGAAAGAATAGTTCTACCCATCGCAAAAGTACAAGTAAGTACAGAGTTTACAGACCATACATATCAACCACACAGCTAGAAAGCAAAGAAGCTTCTTAACAAGAGTACAGCAGGAAAAAATCCTCACATCTCAATAATTAACTTAAATGTGAACAGCCTAAATGTACCACTCAAAAGATACAGAGTGGCAAATTGGATAAAGAAGCATAATCCATCCTTCTGCTGCCTTCAGGAAACCCATCATACTGCAAATGACACCCTCAGATTCAAGATAAAGGGCTGGATAAAGATCTTACAGACAGGCAGGGCTCGGTGGCTCAGCCTGTAATCCCAGCACTTTGGGAGGTCGAAATGAGTGGATTGCCCAAGCCTGCAGATTCGAGACCTGCTTGGGCAACTTGGCGAGACCTCATCTCTATAATAAATCAAAAATTAGCATAAATCAAAAAATTATAATAAATCAAAAAAGTAGCGAGCGCCTATAGTTCCAGCTACTCGGATGGCTGAGGCGGAAGGATCGCTGGAGCCCAGAAGGTTGAGGCTGCGGTGGCCAGGAGCGGCCACTGCACTCCAGTCTGGGTGACAGACTGAGACTCTGACTAAAAAAAAAAAAAAAAATCTTACAGACAAACGGAAAACAAAACAAAACAACAAAAAAAGCAGGAGTAGCTATTCTTGCATCAGATAAAACAGACTTTAAAACAATAACAGTTGCTGGGCTCGGTGGCTCAGCCTGTAATCACAGCACTTTGGGAGGCCGAGGTGAGTGGATTGCCTAAGCCTGCAGGTTCGAGACCAGCCTAGGCAATTTGGTGAAACCTCGTCTCTACAATAAATCAAAAATTAGCTGGGTGTGGCAGTGCACACCTGTAGTTCCAGCTACTTGGAAGGCCGAGGCAGAAGGATCACTGGAGCCCAGCAGGTCAACACTAGGGTGGCCATGAGTGTGCACTGCACTCTAGCCTGGGCAACGAAGTGAGACTCCAACTCAAAAAAAAAAAAAAGTTAAAAAGGTCAGTGAAGGGCACTGTGTAATGATAAAGGACTCAATTCACTAGCAAGAAATATCCACCTGGAATGTATATGTACCCAACATAGGAGCACCCAGATTTATAAAACAACTGCTAATTAATCTGAGCGGACATAGACAGCCATGTAGTAACAGTTAGAGATTTCAATACTCTTTAACAGCATTAAGCAGATCATTAAGACAGAAAACTAACCAAGAAGTCTGGAACTTTTTTTTTTTTGAAGTTTTATTTTATTTTATTTATTTTTTTATTAATTAATATTTTTATTTTGGTATTGTGGGGTACAGTTAAGGGTTAGGTATATAAATATGTTTCATTCAGGCATCCTTGTTGATAAGGGGTATCTCCCCGTCCTCAGACAGATATTTACTACCATTAATCCCACCTCCCTTCCCCCCCACCATAGTTTCCCACCACTGTCAATCCTTTTTTTATAGTATTACAATAGATGTTCAAGGTCCACTATATGAGTGAGAACATGTGATACTCAGATCTTTGTTTCTGTATGGAATTTTAACTTGATACTGGACCAATTAATATCAAATAAATATCTACAGAACATCTCCCCAACAACCACATAATATACATTCTGCTCATCAGCACACAGAACATACTCTAAGAGTGAACACATCCTCAAACACAAATCAAGCATGAACAAATTTCAAAAGAACAAAATCATACCAAGCATCTTACCAGACCACAATGTTACAACTGACCCTAAAGAAATAAAAACAATTATCTGATATTAATACAAACATCTGTATTGAGTAAGTTAGAAAATCTAGAGGAAATGGAAAAATTCCTGACAAAACCTCCCAAGGTTGAAACAGGAAGAAATTGAAACTCTAAGCAGACCAGTAATAATCCAGGAAGTTGATTGAGTAATAGGAAATTCCCCCACCAAAAAAAGCAGTGAGCCAGACGGTTTCTCAGTTAAATTCTACCAGATGTACAAGGAGGGGCTGGTACTAATCCTACTAAAAGTTTCCCAAGCAATCCAGAAGGAAAGAATCCTCCCTAGTTCATTTTATGAGGTCAATATCATCCCGATATCCCAAAATGGCAAAGACCCAACAAGGAAAGAAAACTTCAGGCCACTAACTTTGATTAACATAGATGTAAAAAATTCTCAACAAGATACTAGCAAGTCACATTCAAACACATGTTACAAGGATCATTCATCATGACCAGGTGGGCTTCATCCCCAGTATGCAAGGCTGGCTTGACATACGCAAATCAATAAATGTAACCCACCACATAAACAGGTGTAAAACCAAGAACCACATGCTTATCTCAACAGATGCAGAGAAAGCATTTAATAAAATTCACCATCCTTTCTTGGTAAAAACCTTCGAACACCTAGACATTGAAGGATGACTCCTCAAAATAAGAGCTATCTATGACAAATCTGCAGCCAACATCACACTTAACAGCTGAAGGTGGAAGCATTCTCCTTAAGAACTGGAACAAGACAAGGATATCCACTTTCATCACGCCTCTTTAACATAGTACTGGAAGACCTAACCAGAGCAATCAGGCAGGAGAAATAAATTAGAGGTATCCAAATAGGAAAAAAAGAAGTTAAATCATCTCTCTCCACAGATGATAAGATTCTATACATAGAAAATCCTAGAGAGTTTGCCAAAACCTCCTTACACTGATAAACAACTTTGGTAAAGTCTCAGTATACAAAATTAATGTGCAAAAATCAGTTGAATTCCTACATACCAACAACTATAAATAAAAATAAATAAAATTAAGTAAAAAACACAACTAAATATAGATAAATAAAAAATTAAATAAAAAACACAATCCTGGCAGGTGCGGTGGCTCAAGCCTGTATTCCCAGCACTTTGGGAAGTCAAGGTAAGAGGATTGTCTGAGCTCAGGGGTTCAAGACCAGCCTGGGCAACTTGGTGAGACCTCGTCTCTACTATATATATATATATATATATATATATGTGTGTATATATATATATATATATATATATATATAAATTAGCCAGGCATGGTAGCACATGCCTGTAGTTCCAGCTACTGACTACTTGGAAGGCTGAGTTGGAAGGATCGCCTGAGCCCAGCAGATTGACGCTGGGGTGGCCGTGTGCATGCCACTATACTCCAGCCTGAGGAACATAGTCAGACTCTAAATCAGAAAAAAAAACACAATCCCATTCACAATAGCCACAAAAAAAAGAACCCTCAGTGTTCATCTAACCAAAAACGCAAAAAGATCTTTACAATTAGAAGTACAAAATCCTGCTCAAGAAAATCAGAGAACACAAACAAATGGAAGAACATCCTATGTTTGTGGATTAGAAGATAATATTGTCAAGATGTCCATTCTACCCAAAGCAATCTACAGGTTTAATGCAATCCCTGTCATACTACCAGCAACATTTGTAACAGACCTAGAAAAGACAATACTTCATCCATATGGAAGCAAAAAAGAACACGAAGAGCTAAAGCAATCCTCAGGAAAAAAAAAAAAAAAAAGCTGGAAAGCCCAACATACAAGAGAGACTGACACACAGGAGAGGCTGACAAACAGGAGAGCTGGTGTCACCAAACTCCAAGACTTCAAACTTTACTACAAGGCTACAGTAACCAAAAAAGCATGGTACTTGTACAAAAATAGACACATAGGCCAATGGAACAGGATAGAGAACCCAGAAATAAAATTGCAGACTTTCAACCAACTGATCTTTGACAAAGCTGACAGAAATAAACATAAGGGATAGGAAACACTATTTAGCAGGTGGTTCTGGGAAAACTGGCTAGCCACATGCAGAAGAATGAAACTGGACCCCTAACTATCACCATACAAAAAACTCAAAATGGATCAAGGACTTAAACGTGAAACCTCAAACTTTAAGAATCTTAGAAAACCTAGGAACCACCCTCCTGGACATTGGCTTAAGCAATGAATTCATGGCCAAGTCCTAAAAAGCAAATGCAGCAAAAACTAAAATTAACAAGTCATTTAGGGGTGGGGGGGAGGCAGCCATCCATGCTGTCAAGAGCTCCAGCTGCTGCTGTGTAAGGCACCTGTTAGCTCTTACGCCAAAAGCAGCAGCTACTGCTCTAATCTCCACCTTGTATGCATTCAGCATAAGTTTAATTGCTAAGATCTTCTGAAATCCTATTGCAACATCAGCATTTTTGTTTCTAATCTAGACATGTACATCATTAAATACTGACTAGCAGATAACCAGCAATCAAATCTACTTGATCTTTGATTCATAAGTTATCATTTAAGTTCCACAACCCAATTGCCTGTCTCAGGCAGTTAGTTACTCATTAGTATCTGAGAGGGAAGTCCATTCCCAGGGTTGGAACTACATATAAGTTTGTTTCTGCCCCCACTTGGTCTAAAGACATTAGCTTGATTTTATTTTTGAATTTTATTTCCATCTTTCTTTGCATGTTTAATTAGGATATAGGTTCCGTGAACCCTAACTCCTGCTTAGTTTGCACTTGTCACAGAACTTACCAGAAGGTTAATTAAGCCCATAAACTTTCAATCTTGCTTATTCAGTTGAAATAGTACACTACATCCATTTCTGTCAACATCATAGCTGTCCACAATATTAGAGGTGAAAGGCCCTCTTTTTTTGTGTGTTGGAGTCTCACTCCGTCGCCCAGGTTGTAGTGCAGTGGCACGCTGCCAGCCATTGCAACCTCCAACTGCTGGGGTTCCAGTGATCCTTCCACCTCAGCCTTCCAAGTACCCAGAACTACAGGCGCACGCTACCAGGCCCGGCTAATTTTTTTTTTTTTTTAATTGTAGAGAGGAGATCTCGCCAAGTTGCCCGGGTGGGTCTCGAACCCTCAGGTTCAGGCAATCCACTCGCCTAGGCCTCCCAAAGTGCTGGGATTACAGGCTGAGCCACCAAGCCTGGCCAAAAGGCACTTAGATGTTACCTTGTTCAACTTCTGCATTTTACAGATGAGAAAATGGAGACAGGGTAAATGACTATCCAAGTCCTCACAACATAAAGCCAGGACTAGAACTCAGGTCTCCAGTTTCCAAACTCAAAGCTTTTGCATAATTAAAATCAACAACATCTCAGGTTTGGGGGAGAGGCACCGCCCATCTGCAAGAGCTTTATGTTTGTCATTCTCCAGGGAGCCGGGGTGGGGTGAGAGCTCTGGGTGTCCAGGCAGGAAGCTACACTTCCTCTCTGGGGCTGCTGCAGTGTCTTACATTCCAGGAGGGAGTTATTTGGATTGTAGAGACTGAAGGGACAGACCAGAGTGAGCCCTGTACTCCTTTGAGTCCTTGGTGAAGATTTGGAAGAAATCTTGGCTCACAGAGATGGTGAGGAAGAAGGAAGAAGGAGAAGGGAAATAACTTATCACAGATGCGGGTACTGGTATTCCATCTTCTATAGAAACCGATGGGAGGAAGGGAGCTTAAGCATTGGTGTTTCCCTGAAAACACTTCAGGAAGTACTTTTCATTTTATTCAGACCCCACTAGGAATAAATATTCTCCTCTGGGTGCTGTCTAGATCCTCTCTACCCTGGAGACAGCTGAGCAATCTCAGTCTACTTATGAAGTTTTGATTCAGAGAATTAAAACTAATCAGGTATTACCTTTTCCTGCCAAGTCATTTTCTCTTAAGACAGGCAGAAGCAAGCCGGGCTCGGTGGCTCAGCCTATAATCCCGCGCTTTGGGAGGCTGAGGTGAGTGGATTGCCTGAGCCTGAGGGTTCGAGTCCCACCTGGGCAACTTGGCGAGACCTCATCTCTACAATAAATCAAAAAATTAGCTGGGCATGGTAGCGCGCGCCTGTAGTTCCAGCTACTTGGAAGGCTGAGGCGGAAGGATCGCTGGAGCCCAGCGGCCACTGCACTCCAGTCTGGGCGACAGAGTGAGACTCCAACTCAAAAAAAAAAAAAAGACAGGCAGAAGCACATTGTAGGGAGTGTTTTGCTTTTCCTTTGCAATGCCCAAGCAAGCACAGGCCAGCACAATCAAGTCACAAGCAGATTCAGTGACAGGTCTCGAGTGCATGGCCCTTCTAAAGTCCAGACATGGGTCCTGGCAGTGTGCTTACTGGCCATATGCCTTTGTAAAATCTGTCAGAGCAAAGGTTCCAGCCACCATTGACTGTGACTGATGTCTCTGTCCACTGCCATTTCCTGTTTCTACACTGTACCTTGAATGGCATTTGAAAGGTCACAGACTTCAGGATTTGGCAAAGGGGAAGTTGAATCAGGATAAATTTAGTTAGAACATAGTGGGATATATCATTTTGTTGGAGACCACTGAACTGCCCCTGTGTAATTAATGTATTGCTAGTCATCTTGGTGTTGTCGTAGTTTCCAGCAACCCTACCACTCACTGTGCCCATTCACCCCATGTCATGACGTAAAGGTATAGGTCCATGGTCACATTGTGATGTAAACGTGTCCTCTAGTGCCTGCACATGATGTGTGTGGGGGATGGTAGACAAGGTTTGAAATGTGTGGCGCCGCAAGCTGTTGTAGAAAACTGACAGCTGTCAAACACAATTGCCAGGGAAGGTTTGGTCTTACTGGTGCCAGGCGAATGGGCACTTTTTCCTATCAGAAATATCCTTGCAATGTGGCATACACAATTGTAAATGCACTATGCAGTTTTTAAAAACTTTGATAGAAATCACATACAATGACATTTCTCAGACCTCCTGTGTTTGTAGGGCACATATATGTAGCAGTGCCACAGCATGCGTATAAAGTCATAATAACACATCCCAACTCACAGCCATAACAAATTAATCTGGACCAGCTGATTCTAGAGAAAGGATTGAGTTATTTCTCCTTTTTTCCTGAAAAATGAGGTCACTGAAGAGTATGAAACCATAAATTCAGGAGGGAAAATATTACAGGGGACCATCAGTGAAGTAAAAAAAAGTCATGCTATTTTTTTAAAATTTTGACATTTGTGGTATGGTCTGCTTTTTAAAATGCATAATCTGTTGTGATTACTTTCTTCAGTCTAAATATTCTCTATGCACGCTCTTATATTAGTAAGTTTCCATTCCTTTCTTTTTTTTCTTTTGATTAAGAGTCTCACTCTGTCACCCAAGCTGGAGTACAGGGGAACACTCATGGCCACCCCAGCATTGGCCTGCTGGGCTCCGGCGATCCTTCTGCCTCAGCCTTCCAAGTAGCTATAACTATAGGTGCATGCTACCATGCCCAGCTAATTTCGTATTTATTGTAGAAAAGAGGTCTCAGCCGGGCTCAGAGACTCAGCCTGTAATCCCGCGCCTTGGGAGGCTGAGGTGAGTGAATTACCTAAGCCTGCAGGTATAAGACCCACCTGGGCAACTTGGTGAGACCTCATCTCTACAACAAATCAAAAAATTAGCCGGGCATGGTAGCACGTGCCTGTAGTTCCAGCTACTTGGAAGGCTGAGGCGGAAGGATCACCAGAGCCCAGCAGGTCGAGGCTGCGGTTGCCAGGAGTGGCCACTGCAACTCCAGTCTGGGTGACAGAGTGAGACTCCAACTCAAAAAAAGAAAAAAGAAAAAGAAAAGAGGTCTCGTCAAGTTGCCTAGGCAGGTCTCCAACCTGCGGGCTCAGGCAATCCACTTGCCTTGGCCTCCCAAAGTGCCGGGATTACAGGCTGAGCCACTGAGCCCAAACTTCTGTTCCTTTCTTAAGGGGACACCAAAAGCTGTGTAAACTTTAGGCTGCACAAAACCTTATCTGCCCTTGGACTAGATGCCAAATGAACATATAGGACGGAGACACTAGCCTGACAGGTTCAGGGTGAGGGAAGTCAAGAGAACCCACAGAGAGAAATTTCCTGAGAAGGCATAACCCAAAGGAGCCACTGTGTGGAGTCCTAGAGAACCGAGGTGGGACAGGGAGCAGTGGTGACCATAAAAAGAGAGGGTGTGTGGAAATAAGTGGGGGCAGGCTTCAAAGACACATTTCTAGGCTTCACCATTTTGCCCAAGCCACAGTAACAGGTCTCTGTTTTACTCAGGCTAATTTTAACAGCCCATATAGGAAAACAAAAGAGAACTTGATGGTTATTAAAAAAAAAAAAGTGATGGCACTGACTATAGCCATTGAGCATCTGAGGTGTGGTGGCTCACGCCTGTAATCCCAGCTCTTTGGAAAGCCAAGATAGGAGGACTCTTTGAGCCCAGGAGTTCAAGACCAGCCTGGGCAACATCTCTCCAAAAAGAAAAAAAAAATGAGAATCTCAGTGATACTGTAAGGGAGCAGAGGTACCTAAACTCATTAGCATTTTTTTGCAGTTCCCAAACCACACATCTGGCTCAGTGAATGTCTGGTGTCTTGTCTACCCAGAACACAATTCCTCTTCTCTGCTTCACTGAGAAAACTTCCTGAATGGGAGTTGCAGATATTTGTTACCTTGACAGGTCCAGGGTGAGGCATTTGGCTTGAGCTGAGTCAATCAGAGCTGTACCCTAGAATTTTACAGTTTGAGACTAGTGAGGGCAGCCCTTGCTTGCTTTGGGGGTTAAGTATGAAAATTTCCAAGAGCCCTGCCTGCATCATGTTGAAGTGATGGTTGATTGCATGTGTCATCTTGATTGAGTTAAGGGATGCCCAGATAACATAAAACACTGTGGGGTGTGTTTGTGAGGGTGTCTCTGGAAGACATTATTATTTGAGTCAGTAGACTGAGTAAAGAAAATTGCCAACTTGGAGGACATCATCCAACCCACTGAGGAACCAAATAGAACAAAAAGGTAGAGGAAGGGCAAATTCTCTCTCTCTCTCTTTTTTTTTTTTTTTTGAGTCAGAGTCTCACTGTGTCGCCCAGGCTGGAGTGCAGTAGTATGCTCACGGTCACTCCAGCATCAACCTGCTGGGCTCAGGAGATCCTTCCGCCTCAGTCTTTCAAGTAGTTAGAACTATAGGCACGTGCTACCACGCCCAGCTAATTTTATATATATATAATACATATATATTGTAGCTATGTGGTCTCACCAAGTTGCCCAGGCTGGTCTCGAACCCCTGAGCTCAGGTAATCCTCTCAAGGTGCTGGGATTACAGGCTTGAGCCACCGCGCCCTGCCTCTCTCTCTTCTTAAACTGGGACATCTATTTTCTTCTGCCCTCATACATTGGTGCTCCTGATTCTTGGACCTTCAGATTCAGACTCAGACTGACATTTACACTATTGGCCCCCTCACACCTTACCCCCTCTCCCTATCCAGGCCTTTGGACTCAGCCCAAATTACACCACCACTTTTTCTAGTTCCCCAGCTTGCAGACCATAATCATGTGAGCCATTCCTGTAATAAATCTCCTCTTATCCATTTGTCTACATGGCCTATTGGTCTGCTCCTATAGAGAACCCTGATTGATACACATGTGGAGGAAGCCTGTCTGTAAGACCAGAGCACAGGCACGAGCAGGTTACTCAAGAGATGGTCCTGCCCTACCAGGGGAAGAAAGCCCCCTATGCTTAGCTCTATGCTTTAAAGGGTTCATTCTGGCTCCTTGAGAGGGGAGTCTGCAGGGCCAAGGGGATATGTCAACCTGAAGTCTATGTCCCTCTCCCCTTTGAGTCTCTCAAATGTCCTGCCCAGGTGTCCTCTGTAGATCCATCTGCTGAGGGCTGACAATAGCACAGGCAACTTGGCTGTTGCCTGAAGGATGGCCACAGCCCGCTGTCTGGGTAGTCTGTTGTCATAGAGGGCACACCCCAGGGCTGAAGGATGGCCATACCTTTGTGGAGAGTTTGTTGTAGTGGAGGGGGGTGTGGAATGGAACGGAACTTGAATGTGCAAGTTGGGGTGTCCAGATCCATGCATGTGAGACCATTTGTGATTTTGAGCAAAACTTGGAGTGGAGAGAGAAGGGGAAAGGTCGCAGGCAGGGGGTTAGCCCTCCTCACGCTGCCAACTCCCAATGTAAACTTCAAGGAGTCAGAGATTTCCAAATTCAAACCTCGCCTTCCAGGAGAATGATGAGAACATGTTTTATTTCAGTTTGTCAGCCTGGTTTATGATTTTCCAATATGTGGACATGGAGTTTGTGGGTCTCCATTTGTACTCTTGCCAAGGATCTTGCAAATATTAGAGGCAGGCCTGAGAGAGTTCAGCAGTATCTGAGTCTATGGTTCACCATGTTCCTAAGACATAGATGTACCCCTGACTTTCTCTTGGTTGGATAGTGAAAATCAGTAGAGAATACATTTTTTCCTGAGCAAATCTGGATGTGTGTTACTTTCCAGGAAGAATCCTGGCTAATGTAGACAGTAAGCAACAGAGCTGGAACTTGAGCCCAGGCTCTGACTCCTAACCTCATGCTCCCGCTATGACACCACACAAGCTTCCTAACCTCCTCTGGCTGCAAGCCAAGCAAATCTTGCTGACAACCCTGGCAGATAAAAGTCAGAATCACGGGGAGCAGTTTTACCTACCTGATCCCTAAAAATACTTGCAGAAGAGTGCAGATGCCAGAGACGAAGAAGCTGGTGCTGATGAGGTAGCTTTGCGTCAGGGGGTCATGTTGTAGGCACAGGTCCTTGGCTAGGAGAAGTGGCACCGCCACGAGCCCCCCCAGGGCTGTGAGGAAGTGCTGTGGGCAGAGAGCGACAGTAACAGGCATGTGATGCTGCGGCCACCTGCTCCACCTTATTCCCCACAACGACAGGTTGCCTGGCTTTAACAGGGTGGCTTCCCACTGCCAGAGGCTGGAGCTCCACCTCTGGTCTCAGAAGCACCTGGCCACGATTGACAGGTAGAGACCAGGCAAGCAACAGAACCAGGAAGGCCTGACAGCGAGAAGCCAGGACCCAGCCGGAGGGACTGGGCTCCAGGGCAGAAACTGATGTCCTGGGGGGCGGGGCAAGCAAGAACTCAGGCACGGAAGGGCATAGCAGGAATCAGGTGAGAACTTAAAAACAAGAACAAGGCAAGAAGCTCATTATTAAACAAGGCACATGGTAAGAGCAGATCACTGACAAGGAAGGCCTAAGCATTGGCTTGAAGCAAAAGGTTGAGTTTTGAGTTTCCCCTAACAAAAGTTTGTTTGAGTTTCCTCTGACAAAACAGAATCAGACCCAGAGTTCAGGGCAGGGCTGAAATCATGCCAAGTGGCCTCAGCTATAAAGAGGATACATTATATATAGATGACAGATCGGTAGACACACAGATGAATAGGTAGATGCTGGATAGATCGATCAATCAGTTGATCAATTGATAGACAAATACAAGATAGAGGTATGGGAGCAAGCAATAAACACAGGAGTGGGCTGCTATTTCACACACTCTAGTCCCAGAGCTGAAAGATAGGCCAGGTCTAGGGGAACATTCATGGACTGTGGCCAGTTTTGTTCTGAGCTACAGAACTGGCCAGCATGTAGCTCCAGTTCCCACTCAAATCTGGTCACTGAGTCAAACATTCTGAGAACAAAGACATATAAATACACCTGCCTTTCTCCTTTGCTCCAATGCAGCCTGCTCCCTGACACCTCAGGTCAGGCTTCTGCCAATGTTTCCACGGGGCTTCATGCTCCTGGTGCTGACAGAATCACTTAGGTTTGCCATCACCAGGAGCAGCAAATGTGTCACTGTGGGTTTACCCAATAATATTGGTTCTCCATCTTATCCCATAAGAATAGGCATAAATCCTGCCAGGGTAGGCAGCCTTTGTTTGCCTTGGTTTACAAAAGTTATCTGTTGGGTCAGTCAAGACAATAAAAGATGAAAAAAAGGGGAAAAGAACGAAAGAGGGGAAGGAAGGGAGGGAGGTACAGAGGGAGGGAAAGAAAGAGAATAGAAGCCTGCTGTAGGGGTTGCTCCATGAAGCTGCCATTAGGAAATACGCCACAAGACCCAGAACACACAATCCTGCCTTGTCCCAGCCCTCTCTCCTCCCACAGCACTGAGTAAGAGCTACACAAAAGGAAGCAGGGCAAGGCAAATTATGATGTCCTTATCTAGTTGGGACTTTGATCTCAACGTCAGCTATATTAGGCCTGAAAAGATTGATTTTTTTCTTAAGAAAATTAGACCTAAAAAATATGCACACACTGCACAGGCCTACTTTTCCAACCCCCACCCACTTAAGGCAAAGTTGAGTCTCAAAATGTACTATCCCAATAGGACAGATGACCACACCCTCCCCTCCGAGCCGGAGAAGAGAGCAAGAAAACATCTTGGCCAGTCTATGGCCGGACAGACCTGTCCCCAGAGGAAGCCTGGGCCAGAACACCCAGAAGGAGAGCACCTGTGTCTCTCCAGTCACATGGGTGGGGGCAGCTCCAGAAGAAAAGTGAAAGGTAAGTGGCCAGTCCTTCAAGGGGGCAGTTCCAGCCTCTGTTAGCAGTGTCTCAAAGGGCCCACTCAGCCAGTTGTGGTTAATCCCCTCAGTGGACATCCTGAAGTAACCTGACCAGTATAAATAGCTCTGACCTTCAGCAGTGGCGGAGCAAGGGGAAGGCTGGAGGGGAGGATGAGCATAGTGCCTCCTACAGGGGAGACTTTGAACTCCCACAAAAGACCTCACATTTTGTTCTTTCTTTGATTGACCTAACAGGTTCAGCAGACGACCTGTGGTCAACTGGGAGTTGACTGCACCTTTCCCTCCTTGGGGAAGCCAACACAGGGGGCTTTTCAGAGAAGTGCCTATGTCCTGTAGGAGTACTTTGACAGTCCTTGCATTGTTCCTACAGGACTTTCTAGTCTCTTATAAATTCTTCTTTAATCTGATGCCAGCTAGTTTAATACAGGTGGCAATATTCTCCAGGCCAAGAATCCAGACACATCTTATTTCCTATTTCATATCATGCCCAGCAGCACTGGCCAACCACACTTATCAGACAGCTCTAACCCCTCTTATCAGATAAATAACTTGCTCTTACAGAATGCTAGGCATTTTGGTGGAAGCTAAATTGGGAAGAGAAGCTCTGACTGGCAGGGCCCACTCTAAGGACACAGAGTTGGCCTGGTACCTCTCTCGCCTCACCCAAGTGAACAGGACTTTAACCAGCCCAGTGATTCCACCTGCAGGAACAGTGGCCCAGTCAGTGTCCTCAACATGACCAGTCAGCTCAGTGTGAAGGAAAATCTTCCTCCAATTCTCCACTCCCATCCCCAAATCCCTGGAAAGAAAGACACTGGAGGATTCTTGAGATCCCCTGGAGGTCAACAACAACTTCAGCAACTGAAATTGTTGATGGTGACTGACCTGACTATGTGTTGATGTGGCTATCGAGGCAGGGCCCCTTTGGACCCAGCACTTGCTGGAAGAGTTTACCTGGATCCCCAATAAGATGCAGAGATACCATGGTGGGGTATCTAGGATGCCATAAGCCAGGCGACTACTCCAAGGCTGTTTATCCTTCCTCCTGCAATGGCCATCGGTGTGGAAGCTGAGCACATCATCATCCTTCTGCTAGAAAAAAAGAGAACGCCTTTGGGCATTTCCAGAGAAATCAGGTAGACTTCCTGATTTCAACCAAACAGACAGCTTCCCACAGGCAAGAGGCAGTGGGACAGGGACAACTGTTAGCCAGCTGGGGATTTCAGATCCAGATTCAAAACAGCAGTGACTTCCCATGTTATGGTGCCTTACTTGAAGCTTGGCAGAGAAGCAGCTTTGTTGGGGAGGAGATGGAAGTCAACCCCAAGGCCGGAAGATGGGCAGATTTCCCACATGCACCTGTATTTCCATCTGCCAAAGCCCTCCTAACGGTACATTTATTGTACTGGATGATTCCCTATTCGCTGCTTCTGCTGGGTTGTCAGTGCCCAGAATGCACGGATTCAGTCTGACTCTTCTCACCGATCTCAGTTTCTAGTGCAGAACCTGTGCTCAATGTAGACACGTGAATGAATGAATGTAACATATTAACAAAAACAAGTGTAGTGCATACAGAAATGATCTAGGGTCAATAGCCAACTTGCATTCCTCCCAGTTTCACCCAAATTAATTTTGAATTATAGACTTTCCCTTGAATTTATTGGCGGAATAACTTACTAACCTGGGGCACATTCCTAATATTTCTAAGTCTCAATTTTCTAATCTATATAAATGTCAGTAGCACCTACCTCATAGATGGTTGAGAAAATTAAATTGGAGCATGAACACAGTCTAGGGTCTGGCACAGGATAATTGCCCAAAAAGTATCAGCAGGTATGGCTACTATAAGCTTCCATATTTCCATATGTTCAAAGGGTTTTGAACACATACTCATGGCCTACATTGGAGCACTTAGTCATGGGGTGAGAAAAAATGAGAGCATCATCTCCAGGATGGCCACAAATATGAAGATCAGGCCACTCTACATGATGTGCCCAGCTGAGTCCTGGGATCTAGGCAGATGGCACATCCCCAAGGGTAGTGTAGGCCCTTCATGAAGACATCTCTGGAGAGAATGTTGAGGTCACCCACTCTGACACCCACCTTCGTGCCTCCGCATCCTGTTCTTCAGCCCAGCCCCAAAGGAGCACTCCTGGAGGAGGCCATATTATGCCTCGTTGGCACTAAGCACTTTGACACTATGGGTTCTTTCTCCATAGAAAAAACATGTAAAATCATAACTGTGGATGTTTTAATATATTAACACATTCATCTTTACACCCATGTAAATTACACCCATGTAAAGATGAATGTATTAATATATTAAAACATCTTCTTTCTTTTTTTTTGAGTTGGAGTTTCACTCCAACGTCCGGGCTGGAGTACAGTGGCACGCTCACGGCCACCCTGGCATTGACCTGCTGGGTTCAGGAGATCCTTCCACCTCAGCCTTCCAAGTAGCCATAACTACAGGTGCATACTACCATACCCAGATAATTTTTTTGATTTATTGTAGAGATGAGGTCTCGTCAAGTTGCTCAGATTGTTTTGAACCTGTAGGCTCAGGCAGTCCCCTCAGCGTGGCCTCTCAAAGTGCTGGGATTACAGCCTTGCGCCACCACCCCCGTCCTAAAACATTTTCTTCAAGTGCATTCTTTCCAGCCGGGCTCGGTGGCTCAGCCTGTAATCCCGCGCCTTTGGGAGGCTGAGGTGAGTAGATTGCCTGAGCCCACGGGTTCGAGACCCGCCTGGGCAGCAAGACCTCATCTCTACAATAAATCAAAAAATTAGCCGGGCGTGGTAGCGTGTGCCTGTAATTCTGGCTACTCGTAAGGCTGAGGCGGAAGGATCGCCGGAGCCCAGCAGGTAGAGGCTGCGGTGGCCAGGAGTGGCCACTGCACTCCGGTCTGGGCGACAGAGTGAGACTCCAACTCAAAAAAAAAAAAGTGCATTCTTTCCTTCCAGTTATAAAAGAAATGGAAACATTTTTGTGGGCCTCTAAAAGTCCGGCGGGCTCTGGGTGCTATGCCGCATAAACCTGCAGGGTCAGCAGTGGCTCTGAAGACGTGGGAGATGGAGTGGGGTGGGGTGGGACCACTTGCTTAGAAGTAGAGAGAGGCAAGAAAGTCACCAGATGGAGAACCAGATGGACAGCTCCTACTGACTCCAGGGCAGCTCTGTTCCAAGAGAGCATTGCCTTCCAAGACAGAATTTGTATGTGTCGCAGGTGGGACAAAGGCTGTCCTGTCCTGTGCACTATACTATAGTATACTAAGCAGCATCCCAGCCTCTCCATTCACTTGGTAATAGTAGTGCCCCCTCCTCCATATTGTGACAACCAAAAATGTCTCCAGACACTGCCAAATGTCCCCTGGGAGTCAAGCAGACCCTGTTAAGAACCACTGTTCTGAGCCAGCTCGGTCGCTCAGCCTGTAATCTCGTGCTTTTGGGAGGCTGAGGTGAGTGGATTGCCTGAGCCCGCG
>NW_007243399.1:138683-151482 GCF_000164805.1 Carlito syrichta
TGCCTGTAGTTCCAGCTACTTAGAAGGCTGAGGCGGAAGGATCGCGGAGCCCAGCAGGTCAAGGCTGCAGTGGCCGGGAGCAGCCACTGCACTCCAGTCCGGGCGACAGAGTGAGACTCCAACTCAAAAAAAAAACAAACAAAAGAACCACTGTTCTGAGAGCATCAACCAGCCTCCCAAGAAAGCACCAACTTAGGGACAGTGCTGGCTGAGAAGGATGAGATGGGTGAGATGAGCCTCACCACATCCTGTGTGGAGAAACAAGAAGCCAGTTCTCCTTCATGGGGGTTGAGCTCTGGCAGACGAGTATCCTAATTTCTTCCCAGCTGTGCCTGGAGGACCCACAAAGGCTGGACAAAGGGCCAGGCTCGCTGATGCCCAATCTCCTGGTTTTGACCCAGCACTGCTTGGCAGAATCATTTTGTTCTTATTACAAATCAGCCTTTCCTGACCTTAACCCACTCCAGCTTCAGACTAGACAAGGCCTCTCCACCTCAATAGTTCCTACAAAACTAAGCAAAAACTGTCCTACAATCTTATGTTTACAGCTGGGCGCAGTGGCTCATACCTGTAATCCCAACATTTTGGGAGGCCGAGGAGAGATGATTGCCTGAGTCCAGGAATGCAAGACCAGCCCAGGTAACTTGGTGAGATCCCATCTCTACCATAAACTTAAAATTTTTTTTAAATTAGCCAGGTGTGGTGGCACACGCCTGTGGTTCCAGCCACTTGGAAGGCTGAAGCAGAAGGATCCCCTGAGCCCAGCAGGTCAAGGCTGCGGTGGCCGTTACCGTGCCACTGCACTCTAGCCTGGGCAATAGAGTGAGACTCTGACTCAAAACAACAACAAAAAAACAAATCCTATGTTTTCGCATCCAAAAGACTGCAAGTTCCCATAATTTCGCTATCCCCATTCCTAGTACATAGTTAGTGCTCATAAAGCTGATGAAATAAATGCACAAATTAATGACTATACAGATTTTTTCTTTTCTTTTTTTTTTTTTTGAGTCGGAGTCTCACTCTTTCACCCAGGCTGGAGTTCAGTGGCACACTCATGGCCACCGCAGCCTTGACCTGCTAGGATCAGGTGATCCTTCCACCCCAGTCTTCCAAGTAGTTGGAACTACAGGTGCTCACCTCCATGCCTGGTTAATTTTTTGATTTAATGTAGAGATGAGGTCTTGCCAAGTTGCCCAGGCTGGTCTCAATTCCATGGGCTCAGGCAATCCTCTCACCTCAGCTTCCCAAAGTGCTAGAATTATAGGTTTGAGTCACCATGGCCAGCCTCTATTTTTCTTTTTTTTTTTTGAGTTGGAGTCTCACTCTGTCGCCCAGACTGGAGTGCGGTGGCTGCTCCTGGCCACTGCAGCCTTGACCTGCTGGGCTCCGGCGATCTTTCCGCTCAGCCTTCCAAGTAGCCGGGACTACAGGTGCGCGCTACCATGCCCGGCTAATTTTTTTGATTTATTGTAGAGATAAGTCTCGCCAAGTTGCCCAGGCAGGACTTGAACCCACGGTTTCAGGCAATCCACTCACTTCAGCCTCCCAAAGTGTGTAATTTTATTTTTAATAAATCCCTAACTGATTGGTTGGAACTCTTTTGAAACATCATACCTATACTAGTAAGCCTTCTCAGAAAAAAATGTACCGATGCTGCTTGGTACTCACGTTGCACATGGAAGAAATTTGTTTTTCCTTAGAAAGTCAAAACCAGCTGAATTAGGTTGGAGGCTACTGGAGGGCCTGGGTCCTGAGCACTTATTGTAGGGTTTCAGTGAAGGTATGGAGAAGCCCACGAGGAGCAGCAGAGAAAGAAACACAAGCTGAGGAGAAAGGGGAGGAGAGAGAGAGGATGTGGGAAAGTGTGACTGACTGACAATGACTCTGGGTAGGCCACTCAGGGAAGAGCAGTGGAAGAGAAGTGAGGCTGCTGTGATTGTATCACTGTCAAACTCAGCGGCCGCAGGCACCCAAGGTCACCTCTTCCAGCCTCAGTCTCCCCACCTAGAATCTGGAACAGTCATAAGGATATGCACAGGCTCAAGCGCATGCAGTGTGTATGGCATTCCTTTGCAGGACACGTGGATGAGCTCACAGGCTGTGGCTGCAACAGCTGTGTATGTTCTGGTGGTCTCACGACTTCTCCAGGGCCTCTGGGAATTCCCAGGAAGGTGAAGATGAGACACCGTGATTGGGAAAAACCATTGGTTCCAACCTATTTGTCTCTTTTCCGAGAAAAGCAGGAGCCAGTGCCAAAGACTGCTTCCAGGCTGATGACTTCTGACTCATCTAAGTCCAGTCTCTATATTAGCAAGGACTCTTTGAAGGTTTGGAAGCCCTTCTGCATTTGCTTAAAAACAGTTGTCTGGGAAACTGATCCTGCATAAGGCCCCACATGAAAAAAAAAGAAATTTACAACGTAGAGCTGGGAAAAGCCTGGTCTTCACCAAGAGCAACGTCCTTCCCCCGTGAGAAGAGTGTGTGATTTCCAGGCAGCCAGGGACGGTGGGAAGCTCACGACCTGCAAGGATAGTCTGACCACAGGAGAGGAGCCCTTCTCCAAATAACTCTTGTTTTCTTCTTTCTGGCATGCTTGGTTGTCTATTTCTACTGTGTTAACCTAATTGTTTATAGATATGCCTTTTGTTGTAAACTTCCTCAGGTCACCTATGCAGACTGGAACATAGAAATAAACACTCAGGACGGAGCACACACAGGCATGTCAGAAATGAATCATCAGAGTCTTAAAGACCTGCAGAGAAACCCAGGACAGCCCAAGAGGCCCTAGACCAGCACTTCTTTGGCAGGGCAGAGATGCCCCATCTCAGAGCACAGCAAAGTACTTTTCATCCCAGGAGAATCCCCTGCTGGGAGAAGTCGGTGCCTAGGACTCACACAGGGACAGAAGAAAGTTTGCAAGTCCCTTTCTAGGGGAGAATGAATTATTCATGAAGCTCCCTGACAATGAGATGGCAAGAGAAGACGGTCACAACCTCCTCTTCTGGTTGGAGGTGAGTCTGTCAACTCAATGTGTGGATTGTAATTTCACTTTAAGACTTGATCAGAGCTGGGCTCGGTGGCTCAGCTGGTAATTGGGAGGCTGAGGTGAGTGGATTGCCTGAGCCCGCGGGTTCAAGACCCACCTGGGCAAATTGGTGAGACCTCATCTCTACAATAAATCAAAAAATTATTAGCCGGACGTGGTAGCGTGAGCCTGTAGTTCTGGAGCCTGTAGTTCTGGCTACTTGGAAGGTTGAGGCGGAAGGATCGCCAGAGCCCAGCAGGTCGAGGCTGCGGTGGCCGGGAGCGGCCACTGCACTCCAGTCTGGGCGACAGAGTGAGACTCCAACTCAAAAAAAAAAAAGACTTAGCCGGGCTCGGTGGCTCAGCCTGTAATCCCGCGCCTTTGGGAGGCTGAGGTGAGTGGATTGCCTGAGCCCGCGGGTTCGAGACCCGCCTGGGCGGCGAGAACTCATCTCTACAATAAACCAAAAAATCGGCCGGGGTGGTACAGGCTGGGCATGCCTGTAATTCCGGTTACTTGGAAGGCTGAGGCGGAAGGATCACCGGAGCCCAGCAGGCGAGGCTGCGGTGGCTGGGAGCGGCCACTGCACTCCAGTCTGGGCGACAGAGTGAGACTCCAACTCAAAAAAAAAAAAGACTTGATCAGAAGAGGCATTCTGATGAGTGTGGCATTTTTTTCATTAAATACACTTTATTTTATCAGTATTTTAAAAAAACAATATTTGATATAAAGTTGTGGATTTCTCGTTCTTTTTTCCTTTTTTTTTTTTTAAGAAGTAAGATCTGGCCTCACTGTGCCCTGTTCTATGGCAGCAATGGGCTGGATCCAAGTACTGATGTTCCCTTAAGTGTGGAATTTTATATGCCTGACACAAGAACATCCAATACCTCTTCTCATTTGAGTCTCATCACCTCTTGTTGCCTCTCATTAACAGATGAGGAGACCCAGCCTCAGTGAAATTATATAACTTATCCAAAACCACATAAGTGGGTCAGTGGAACCTTCCTCTTCTGGTGTCAAGGGCTGTCACCTGTGGGTGTGGCCCTGGCATGCAGGGACAACCCAGCTCCCAGGAGCAGACAGCAGAGCAGGAGGAGGCTATGGCACAGGGAGAGCAGTAGGGACAAGGTTGGAGCTGCCTGAGGGAAGGTGGGCCCCTCTGACACCATCTGTACTCCACAGGGCCTCTGTTCCCTCTAGCCTCCCAGGTTCCCCCAACCAAGATTCATTTCCTAATGCTCCTGTTCACCCAGCTCTCACCAATGGGACTGTCCACGAGATCAGTGTGACCTCAGTGATCTTGCCTTGGTGCCTCTGCCGGCCCTGGGCCCCCTCAGTTCTCATTACCTGTGCCTTGTACTCATCCTCCCTTGGAGCCCAAATGCCTTTCCCTCCCCCACCCCCCCTCACCTTCTTGACTCCCCCAGCCCTGCGTGGCCTTTCTTTCAGGCGCCCCCAGCACACTTTGTCTCTAGTATGTACTGTGCTGTTCTCTCCTTTGTGTCAGAAGTATTTTTGTGTGTCCCACCCTTCCTCTGCTTTTGCCTACCCAAACCATAAGTTTTCAGAACCAAGAAGCTTCTTCCCATGTTTATATCGTGAAACAATGACTTTTCAGCCTGGGTGCTGTGAGGAAAAAGGCAGGAAAAAAGGCCACTGAGCAGGAAATGGATAGGTACCCAGGCCCCCTCATCCCCAGCTTGTCTCAGGGAAGCCAGAGATGTGGAAAACAGCACAGCCTTCAGAAAGCAGAATCTTCAGCTTACTTCGCAAGACTGTGTGTGTGTGTGTGTGTGTGTGTGTGTGTGTGTGTGTGTGTGTGTGTGTGTGTGTGAGTTTCATCCAAGAGGTGGTGGTGCCAAAAAGCATTCTACGGCATGGTGAGGAGAGTTCTCTGGACTCGCCTCCTCCCTCCCCTTTCCCCCCTCCCCGCTCCTTCCCCCTGGCTCCCCTCCTCCTCCCCCCACCACAGTTTCTCAGGAGAGAACGCTGGAGACTTCATCAGCAGCTGACCAGCTGGCAGGGACCAGCAGCCAGGCTCCAGGGAACGGGTGGAGGCTCAGCCTGGGTGGTAGGCAGCCTTCCTCCCCAGACTCCTGGGACAGACCTGGTCAGGGCCGCAGACTTGGCCTGGTGGCAGGAAACCCTTTCCCCTGCAGTGGGTAGTGGCCAGGACAGAGGGTCTCCCCTAGTGATTTTTAGGTAGTCAAAATAGGCTGGAGGGGTGGTAGGGCCTACCCAGAGAGGCCTCCAGATGAATTACTGTGATTTGACTTCTTTGGGCCTCAGGTTTCTCATCTGTAAAATGGGAACCTGTTCATTGGTTTGTTAGAAAAAAAGTTGGCAGAGTACTTTGAGCTGGCTGCTCAAAGTTATTTCTCTCTGCTTCCCTCTCTCTCCCTTTGCTTCCAGTCTTCCAACTCTGCCCACCCCTGGTCATGTACTCACAGTCTAAAGCTCAAGGAGGCAGCAGACCTAGGGGAACTAAGGCTGGAGGTTGGGGGGGGGAGAGCTGCCACCCGTAATTTAAAGTGATCTAGCCCTAATTTAAAGTGTGAGCCACCGGCCTTGGCACGAACAAGGAATCAGGACAGTGGGACTCCACACTGGGACTCCCAGGCCTGCTTGTTTCTTCCTGCCTCCCGCTCTTTCTCCCTCTGTCTCCCACAGCACTCACCGTGGGGGCAGGGCGCGCACAGCTGGCAATGGCAGAGTTCATGGCACCTGGGTCTCCCTCTGACTTCCTCTGGAGAAATAGGACAGAAAACACAGTGAAGCCACTCGGAGCAGGAAGATTAACTTCCCAAGGCCTGACACCTAGAGGGCGTGGAGGCGGGCCTGCCAGGCAGCCCCTGGTGGGAGGAGCCTCCGGGTCCTGCCTGCCCTAGAACATACCCTCTCCCGCCCAATACTGTGGAAATGCTTCATGGGTTTTGTAAGCGCAGAGAAGTTAATAACACCCTGGAGCTAAGAAAGCAGACCAGAGCACAGCCTGCTGTTTTGGTGTAGCAAAAAACACTCTCTGGAAAACCACACTGCTGGGGCAGAAAAGGAGGGGGAAAGGGTGAGGTTCTGGGTGGAACACAGAAGGTTTTCAGTTTTCTAAGCTGATTCCTGATGACTGGTTGAGCCACATGGAAAGCTGGAAATCATTACAAAACAGCCAATCAGCCTGGTCCCTGAGAGGAATTAATGATTAATGAAGAGAGGATGTACATTTTTTCATGTAACTGTTAGCAGCTTGTATGTCTTCTTTTGAGAAGTGCTTATTCATATCTTTTGCCCACTTTGTAATGGGGCTGTTTGTTTTTTTTTTCTTTTCAGCACGTTTGAGTTCCTCGTAGACCCTTCCTTGATATTAGGCCTTTGTCAGACATGGAATTGGCAAATAATTTTTCCCAGTCTGTGGGCTGTCTCCCTGCTCTCTTGATGGTTTCTTTGGCTTTGCAGAAACTTGTCAGTTTGATGAGGTGCCACTTGTCTATCTTATCTCTTATGGCCTGTGCATTTTGGGTTTTGCTCAGGAATTGATTGCCAGTTCCAACTTCCAGAAGGGTGTCTCCTGCATTTTCTGAGGTTCTTATGGTTTGAGGTTTTACATTTAGGTCTCTGATCCATTTAGAGTTAATTTTTGTGTATGGGAATAGATAGGGGTCCCTGTTTGAATCTTCTGCATGTGGTCAGCCAGTTTTCCCAGCACCACTTATTGAACAGGTTCTCATCTCCCCAGTGGTGGGTGGTAGAGACTTTTTCAAAGATGAGTTGGTTGAGAAATTGAGGTTTTGCTTCTGGAATCTCAATCCTATTCCATTGGTCTATATGCCTGTTCTTGTACCAATATCAGGCTGTTTTGATTATTGTAGCTTTATAGTAAGGTTTGAAGTCTGGTAGTGTGATACCTCCTGCTTTCTGTCCTGGGGCAGTCGCTGGGTCTCAAGGAGGGCAAAGGCCCCACAAGCTCAGGTGAGAGGCTGAGAGAAAAGATCGCCTCCACCCCTGCACTTGGCTCCCTGACACTAAGAAACATCTGGTGACAGGCGCGGTGGCTCACCGCCTATAATCCAGCACTTTGGAAGGCTGAGGTGACAGGATTGCCTGAGCCCAGGGTTCAAGACCAGTCTGGGCAACTTGGCGAGACCTCGTCTCTACAATAAATCAAAAAATTATCCGGGCATAGAGACATGTGCCTGTGGTTCCAGCTACTTGGAAGGCTGAGGCGGAGGGATCACCTGAGCCCAGCAGGTCGAGGCTGCAATGGCCACGAGTATGCCACTGCACTCCAGCCTGGGTGACAGAGTGAGACTCCAACTCAAAAAAATAAAATAAAATAAAAGGAAGAAAAGAAAAGAAACATCTGGTCATCAGCCTTTACTTTTTTTTTGGGAGCCAGAGTCTCACTCGATCGCCCAGGCTGGAGTACAGTGGCACACTCATGACCACCGCTGCCTCGACCTGCTGGGCTCTGGCAATCCTTCCACCTCAGCCTTCCAAGTAGCTGGAACCACAGGTGTATGCCACCACGCCCAGATAATTTTTTTACTTATTGTACAGATGAGGTCTCACCAATTTGCCCAGGCTGGTCTCAAACCCCTGGGCAACCCTCTCATCTCCGCCTCCTAAAGTGCTAGGATTACTAGCGTGAGTCACCGTGCCCAGCTTTCACCAGCTTTTTAAAGAGAGACGTCCCAGAGGGTATCATTTTGCTGTTTTTCTGCACAGGGCCCTTGATAAGCCTTTCTCTGTGCAGGCTAAAGCAAGCAGAGTACCAGCTACACACAATGCCAGAATGTTCTGGAAAAGAAGCACATGGCGGGCCCCACCTAAAAGTTTGTCCGAAAGGAAGCCCTGAAAAACTTGACAATGAGATGTTTGAAGAGAGAAAAGACAGACCTGGCTTGGGCTGTGGCGGAGAAGCTAAGACCTGGAAAGTCACAGCCTCTAAGCCACCCGTAGGAATACCTGAACACTTAAACATGCACACTGTGCTATGCCTTTGTATGTTTTACCTTATTTAACTCCCTTACAAACCTATAATTTGTGTCCTTATGTTACAGATTAAGATATTCATAATAGGGCTTACATAGGGGAAAGGGATATGGGGGCCATTGTTAAAAATAACTCACTGCTTACATCTGCTTTCTCAATGTTGTATCCTCAGGCTGGGTGATAAACGACGTCCTGTTACTGACTGTGCATTTCAAGGCCATATAACTGTCTCCACCAAACTGTTTCTTCAAGGCTGCATGACCACCAGCCCCCGTTTCTTCCAGATCTATGTGTGCTATGTGACCACCAAACCCTGCTAGGAAAATAAAAGGAACCCACAAAGAACAAAGGGGGGCTGGTTTCTCTTTGAAGCCAGTCTTCTCGTGTCTCCTCTTTAATAAATTTCTTTCTCTTTGGCTGACTACAGGCTCACTCTCTCATCTTCTCGGCACTCACCTTACAATTCAGGTGCTGATGGGTTCAGCTTTGCTCAAGACTCATAGTAAATGGAGGGGCTGAGACTCAAACTCCACAGCCCACTGTGTCCTGAAGATGGCACATGGAGACCCACTTCTTCCCTCAGGCCTAACAAGGGCCCCAGAGGAGATGACCCATAGAGGTTCAGATTCCTAAGTGTGGCCACGGAGGGGCTGTGGATCCTCCACCAATGTGCCTGGTCTCCAAATTCACCCTAGAGCTAAGAGTGAAACTGCTGAGCATCAGGAAGGCAGGGACGCCTGTGGCTGTGATGTTCCCCTGAAAACAGGAAGCATGCAGGCCTCCGACTGGGCAGGGTGCTAGGCTGGGACCCAGAGCATCCGTGCATTGCCACAGAAAGGCCAGGCTGGTGTGAGTCAGAGTCAGGGAGCCGCCCTGCTGCCCACCACAATCTCCCACCCTCACAGACCTGCAGGCATAGACAAGCTTAGCTTCAAGCAGATTTCACTGGTTCCTGTCACCCTTAGAGATCACATGGAAGAAAGAGACTTGTCAGAGACCTAACCCTCCCCACACTCAAGGGCCTGCCTTTCTTGCAGTGAAAGTGAGATGGATTCTGAGTGGCAAAACCAAGAGATGGCATCTGAAACTCAAGGGCCTGCCTTTCTTGGCTCTGCTTCTCCTGCCCTGCCCACTGTTTGGCACACAGACTCTCTGTAGTTGAGATGAATGGGGTAGGGCTGGCTGCACACAGTTGAGGTGAGTCACAAACACAGTCTTGGATTACCCGTGTTGTTAGCGGCCTGCACAGTAGCTTTCAAAGCCATCCCTCTCCTCACCCTCAAGATCTCTCTTCTGAGCCCGACACTTTCTCTCAAATGGTTCTTGGCACAAGGCCTTTCTGTGGCCACCCTGCGGCTTGTGATCACTGCTGCTGTCCACTGGCCCCCACCTCACTCACTGGCCTGGAGGAGAAGATGGATGGGCACTTCTTGTCCTCCATCTGCCACTCCTGAAAAGTCACTCTGCAGACTGCAGTCCCTCACTCACCAGTGGGCTGGACTGGTTTCTGCCATCATCTTTTGCCCTGAAGTTTCCTGAACCATCCTGCCACCCCATACACACACCAGGATGAGTCTGTGGTCCACACTCAACACGTTCATAGGTGCTCTGTAACTTGCATTGCAAGTTACAGAAATCTAATTCTAGTGGTTATCTCATGTAATAAGAAGAATCCATTTTTTTAATTTTTTGTGGGTTTTTTTTTGAGTTGGAGTCTCACTCTGTCACCCAGGCTGGAGTGTAGTGGCACACTCACAGCCACCGCAGCCTTGACCTACTGGGCTTAAGCGATCCTTCTGCCTCAGCCTTCCAAGTAGCTGGAACTACAGGTATGTGCCACCATGCCCAGTCAATTTTTTTGATTTATTGTAGAGATGAGGTCTTGCCAAGTTGCCCAGGCTGGTCTCAAACCCATGGGCTCAGGCAATCCTCTCATCTCAGCCTTCCAAAGTGCTGGGATTATAGGCGTGAGCCATCACGCCTGACTAAGAAGAATCTTTTTTTTTTTTTTTTTTGAGTTGGAATCTCACTCTATCACCCAGACTGGAGTGCAGTGGCCGCTCCTGGCCACCGCAGCCTCGACCTGCTGGGCTCCGGCAATCCTTCCGCCTCAGCCTTCCAAGTAGCTGGAACTACAGGAGCGCTACCACGCCCGGCTCATTTTTATTTATTATAGAGATGAGGTCTCACCAAGTTGCCCAGGCGGGTCTCGAACCCGCGGACTCAGGCAATCCACTCACCTCAGCCTCCCAAAGGCGCGGGATTACAGGCTGAGCCACCGAGGCTGGCTTAAGAAGAATCTTAAGGATATGGGTCTCTCTGAGATCTTTTCTCAAACACCTGAAGGAATGCTTCCATCATGTTTTCATACATGCAATGGACTGAATGCTTGTGTTTCCCACAGATTCATATGTTGAAATCCTAACTTCCAATATAATGGACCTTTAAGGTGTAATTAGGTCCTGAGAGTGGAGCCCTCATGAATGGAATCAAGGCTCTAGAAAAGAGACCTCTAAGAGCGTTCTCACCTTCCTTCTACCATGTGAGGATACAACAAAATGTCAGTAGTCTGCAACCTGGAAGGCGGCCCTCCTCAGAACCCAATGACGCTGGCACCCTAATCTCAGATGTCCAGTTCCAGAAAGAAATTTCTGTTGTTTATAAGACACCCAGTCATATTCTGTTGTACCAACTTGAACCAAAACAAGATATACATTTTCAATCCCAAATTTGAGTCAGTTCCTCAGGCCCTAGGGATTTGGGGAGGAGACAGACACCGACTCTCCCTGTATAAAATGTGCAGTGATCTTTGGACACTCCATTCTTATGTGTGGGGTAGGCCAGGCAGGAAGGTGTAGCCAAGGCCTTTTCACTCGTTGGGGTTGTAGGAGGGTATATGACAGGAGACAGCCATCGGGCAAATTTCTCCTGATAGCAAGATTGAAGGAGCCAAGAGTTTCTCAATCTTAGGTCACTTAGCTGCAGGTGGCACCTATTGGTTTTGCCATTCAGAATCCATTTCGTGTTTGCTTGTTTTCCTCTTGAGAACTGAAAGGATGAACTAAGACGATGTGGGCCAGTGCTGGTACCGATACCCCAAGAATAATGTAAGATTGCAACAAGGAAGAAAGTAGAGGGCTGGGCATGGTGACTCAATCCTATAATCCCAGCACTTTGGGAGGCTGAGGCAAGAGGATTGCCTGAACCCAGGGGTTCAAGACCAGTTTGAGAAATTTAGCGAAACCTCATCTCTAAAATAAATTTAAAAAATAAGCCAGGCATGATAGCGCGCACCTGTAGTTCCAGCTACTTGGAAGACTAAGGCTGAAGGATCACCTGAGCCCAACAGGTCATGCCTGCAGTGGCCATGAGTGTGCCGCTGCACTCCAGCCTGGGGCATAGAGTGAGACTCCATCTCAAAAAAAAAAAAAAGGAAGAAAGAAAATAGAAAGAAGTAAAGTTTATTATTCACCTTTCAACAGATTGGAAAGGGGACCGATACTCAGAGGCAAGTGTGGCATAGAACGGCCAAGAAGTGGGCGTACTGAGTATATTTAAGGGCCTTTGGGGTAAGGAGGTTTAGGCCCAGAGGAATATCCAGGTCTTTGATGTTGATTGTAGCCACATGAGTTGCCCTCAGGTAGTGGCAGGATAGATGAGAGGAGACAAAGGGAAGGGGTTTCCTGCAAGAGACTTGTCAGACATTTGCGATCCACAAACTCCTTAGCAAAAGGGTGGTCTATTATCATTTCTTTATTTTTTCCTAGTCAGAGTCTCATTCTGTATCATAGGCTGTAGTGCAGTGGCAGGCTCACAGCCACCACAGCCTTGACTTGCTGGGCTCAGGTGATCCTTCTGCCTCAGCCTTCCAAGTCGCTGGAACCACAGGCATGTGTCACCACACCCGGCTAATGTTTTTGATTTATTGTAGAGATGCGGTCTCACCATGTTGCTCAGGCTGGTCTCAAAACCCTGAGTTCAGGTAATTCTCTTGCCTCCACCTCCCAAAGTGCTGGGATTACAGACTTGAGCCACTGCACCCAGCTTTTAAATTTTTTTTGAGTTGGAGTCTCACTCCGTCATCCAGGCTGGAGTGCAGTGGCATGCTGCTCACGGCCACCACAGCCTCAACCTGCTGGGCTCAGGTGATCCTTCCGCCTCAGCCTTCCAAGTAGCTGGAACTACAGCATGCACCACCATGCCCAGCTAATTTTTTGATTTATTGTAGAGATGAGGTCTCGCCAATTTGCCCAGGCTGGTCTCGAACCCATGGGCTCAGGCAATCCTCTTACCTCAGTCTCTCAAAGTGCTGGGATTATAGGTGTGAGCCACTGAGCCTGGCCAGCATTGTTTAAGTTATTTCTGATGTTCTTGGAATTCAACATTCATTGTTAATAAAGAGTGAAAAATTACCTAGTGCTATGTATAAAAAGAACTGGTCTAAGATCAGAGATAAAAATGTATATCCACAGGTTGGTTTTTCCGGTTCCCAGTGATTGAAAACAAATCAAATTGGTGTAAGCAAAAGAGAATTTTCTAGCAGATGTACATGGTTGGATGTATGGTCCACATGTCATGGGGACCAGGCTCGCCCTACCTAGCTCTGTCTCTGTCTCACAGTGGCTTCACCCTCAGACTCTGGCATGGTGACAACTGCCTGCAGCTGCAGACTGCATCTTGTGGGTTTAAGTGTAGTGAAGAAAAGGGCCTTTTCTTCTCCTAGAGGCCCAGTACACACCTCACTGCATTGCCTTGACTCCAGCTGGGCCTTTGCCTGGCAGCCGGGGT
>NW_007243399.1:151657-170947 GCF_000164805.1 Carlito syrichta
TTCTGGAAGCATGTGGACCATTGTTGCAGATCAGGATAGTTCTTGAAAGGAGATACCTATAGAAACCTAGAATAAGTTTTAGTTTAGCTAGTCTTTTTGCCTCAGCATAACCATTTGTGCTTAGACTTTACCCCTGACATGCTTTGAATCTAGCACAGGTTAGACATAGATACATATCTAATAGGCAGGTTTTAGGAGTAGTTCAGACATTTTAAAATTACGTTTTGCCAGGCCCGGTGGCTCAAGCCTGTAATCCCAGCACTTTGGAAGACCGAAGCAAGAGGATTGCCTGAGCCCAGGGGATCAAGACCAGCCCAGCAGGTCGAGGCTGTGGTGGACGTGAGCGTGCCACTGCACACTAGCCTGGGCAACAGAGTGAGATTCCAACTAAAAAAAAAAATGCTAACAACCTCAACATATTTTTCCACAACAGAAGCAGTTGTCTAAAATGTGACAAACACAGTTCAAAAGAGTATTAGGGAAACAATGTAAAGGCCATTTCTCTATAAGATGCTTCACTCAAATAAATACCTAGGTTCACACGCTCCTGATCCAACAAGTCAAGAAACCAACAACAGCCATGCAGGGTAGAGTTTTCTTTTCTTTTCTTTTTTTTTTTTTTTGAGTTGGAGTCTCACTCTGTTGCCCAGACTAGAGTACAGTGGCCGCTCCCGGCCACCGCAGCCTCTACCTGCTGGGCTCCGGCGATCCTTCCGCCTCAGCCTTCCAAGTAGCCGGAATTACAGGCATGCGCTACCACGCCCAGCTGATTTTTTGATTTATTGTAGAGATGAGGGCTCACCAAGTTGCCCAGGCGGGTCTCGAACCCACAGGCTCAGGCAATTCACTAACCTCAGCCTCCCAAGACGTGGGATTACAGGCTGAGCCACTGAGCCCAGCTCCTTTTTTTTTTGAGTTGGAGTCTCACTCGGTTGCCCAGACTGGAGTGCAGTGCCCGCTCCCGGCCACTGCAGCCTCGACCTGCTGCGCTCCGGCGATCCTTCCGCCTGCGCTCCGGCGATCCTTCCGCCTCAGCCTTCCGAGTAGCCGGAATTACAGGCATGCGCTACCACACCTGGCTTATTTTTTGATTTATTGTAGAGATGAGGTCTCACTGCCCAGGCAGGTCTCGAACCCACGGGCTCAGGCAATCCACTCATCTCAGCCTCCCAAAGGTGCGGGATTACAGGCTGAGCCACCGAGCCCGGCTCTTTTTTTTTTTTAAAGCAGGATTTATTGAGAGGATAGAAAATCTCCCAGAGCAGGAGGGGACCCGAGGGGGTTGCCAGGGTGGGGTTTTCTAGTGGTTTTTATGGAGCTCTGGCTTGTGTCACCAAACTTGAAGTTGTGGAATTTTAGGTTTGGATTTGCAAAATTATTTACTTCGAGTTTCAATATATGCAGCTTGGGAACACAACCTCAAGTGAATTGTGTTGTCTGACTTATGACTCCATAGTCTATAATTTCTCCTTTGCTAGTTTTCATTTTGTTTTTATTCAGATATGGTGAGACCAGGAGATCAGAAGATGATACCACTAAAAAGATAGTTTATTACTCACAGTTCCCAGGGGAGGGGGCACGCCACACTCTGTAGGGCCACACAGCACAGGTGAAAGGACAGAGGGGAAAGCGTAGACAAGCATCTCTGTTATGGTGTTTATGAGTAAGGCAGGCTAAGATTGGGTAGTCTGGGGCCAGGTGCAGTGGGTTAAGCCTGTAATCCCAGCACTTTGGGAGACCGAAATGAGAGGATTGCCTGAGCCTGATGAGAGGATTGCTTGAGACTAGCCTGGGCAACACGGTGAGACCTCATCTCTACAATAAACTAAAATCAAAAATCAAAAAAGCGGCCAGAGCCGGGCTCGGTGGCTCAGCCTGTAATCCTGCGCCTTTGGGAGGCTGAGGTGAGTGGATTGCCTGAGCCCGCGGGTTCGAGACCCACCTGGGCAACTTTGCGAGACCTCATCTCTACAATAAATCAAAAAATCAGCTGGGTGTGGTGGCGGATGCCTGTAATTCCAGCTACTTGGAAGTCTGAGGCGGAAGAATTGCCGGAGTCCAGCAGGTCGAGGCTGCGGTGGCCAGGAGCGGCCACTGCACTCCAGCCTGGGCGACAGAGTGAGACTCCAACTCAAAAAAAAAAAAAAAGTAACCCGGCATGGTAGCACACACCTGTAGTTCCAGCTACTTGGAAGGCTGAGGCAGAAGAATTGCTGGAGCCTCGGTGACAGAGTGAGACTCTAACTCAAAAAAAAAAAAAAAAAGGCCAGGAGCAGAGGCTCAGCCTGTAATCCCAGTACTTTGGAAGGCCAAGGTGAGAGAATTGCCTGAGCCCATGGGTTTGAGACCAGCCTGGGCAACTTGATGAGACCTCATCTCTACAATAAATCAAAAATTAGGCTGGGTGTGGTACCACACACCCATAGTTCCAGTTACTTAGAAGGCTGAGGCAGAAGGGTCACCTAAGCCCAGCTGGTAGAGGCTGCAGTGGCCATGAGTGTGCCACTGTACTCTGGCCTGGGCAACAGAGTGAGACTCCAACTAAAAGAAGGATTGGGTAGTCTGAATAATTCTGGCAGGCTCTAGGGTATGGGAACTGTCCCTAGTTGTCTGGGACCTGTCCCTGGGTGAGTAGGGCTCAGCCTGATAAAGTGGGTGGTTGAGGGTGTGGGCTCTGGACTGGTCACTTTGCAAATGAAAAACAAGCTGACAGAGGAGTTCATTGCTACCCCTAAGATCACTCTACGAATGACCCTGGAAGGGCACTCTTTCCAGGCAGGGAGATCCAAATGCCAGAGCATCAAAAAGAAGAATCTATAGCAAATACTCATATGAGGCGAAGGGAGAGGTTTTGAGTTTCTCTCCAGCACAGTGCTCACCACAGCAGCCAGTGGTGGCCTTACCTTGCCTTTCCACCATCCTGTGTACTGACCTCAAGAGGCCCTTCTTCCAAGAAAAGTGTCCATGGAAAAGGGCAAAGGAGACTTCTGGAAGAGGGTATTGAGTGTGTTAAATGGCAGGAAAAACAACCCAGCCTTGGAGTGAGGAGGACGAGAGAGGGGTGGCAAGAATCTTGGAGGAAAAGGGTACAAAATGACTCAGAGCTGAGCTGCAGCCTGGGTCACCCGCATCTTGGTCACTTGGCCTCTGGTCTCTGGATTACACTGGTCACAAAGATCAGTACACACAGACGTTTCCTGTCTTGCCTTGCTGATGAACCCTGGGGGAGTTAGGGTGGAGGAGACTGGGTGGGGGTGGGAGGGGAACACAGTTGCTCACATGGAAGCAGCAGCACCACTGGGGCAGTTACAAGGGTTGGGGAACAAGCATCAAGGGTCCTGTGAACAGCTCTGAACACACACATGGGAGCAGGAGCCAGGAGCTCCAGTAGTCAGGGCAACCAGGAGTTAGGGGACTGCTAAACTAACAGGCCCAGCTGGTCCAGTGTCTCCCAGAAGTGTTTCTTCGGAAACATGACATGCATGTGGGAAGGCCACACTCCCCTCCCAGAACTATCTTATTTTGTTTTTATTTCCCCAAATCATGCAAGTGCGAGGGCTGGACCTTTATCTGCCTGGGTCCCATGTCTTGGAGAGGCAAGACAGCTGTGCCAGTGGTTGCAGGACCATAACCGCAGTTTTCTGAGTGGCTTTGCCCACCAGAACAGCACTCTAAAGAAGACACTGGCATGTTACGAACTCCCCACAGGGGTGTGAGAAGCCTCAGGGCAAGCACAATTTTCCCAAGACGGCCTGGCAAAAGTGACTTCAACACTCAGGACAACGTTATTGACCAGAAGGTCTATGGCAACGTGCCGTGTGTGTGTGTGTGTGTGTGTGTGTGTGTGTGTGTGTGTGTGTGTGTGTTTGGGGTTGGAGGCAGGAAGAATAAATAATTTGTAATGGTGGGACAGGGCAGGCAGAAAGCAAAATGCATCATAATATTAGGCTCAGCTGTAGGCATTTTTGAGGTCATGTTAACTTCCAAGCTTAAATCACACACTCTACAAACAAAAGTGGAAGTGTAAAGCCTTGGGAACTGAAGTATTTGTCTTGGCACTATGGCAGGATGCAGCATATGCTCAGATATATTTCTTGTATGATTGAGTGAATAAACACAGAAACACATGTAGTTGGTTCGGAATCAGCAGTTGGCCTGTGGCAATCACCTGGAATAACTCCCAGTGGCAGGAGGAGGGGTTACTAGCAGTTAAAGGTATTTCATTTTGAAAGGCAAGTTGCAACTTTAAAGACACTCCAGGCACTGGGCAGGTTTTGTTTAAGAAAGGCCAAATGGCCCAGAGACTGGCCATTTCATGGAAATGGAAAAGAGTCTTATCTAAAACCCCCCTTCTGAAGTTGACAACTAACAATCCTGCAGTTCCTGGAAACCATTTGTTCTTTGAAAAATCTAATTTTGCTGAGTACAACCTTGTAAAATTCCAAAGGAAGTATGTAATCGCTCAACATGACCCCCCTCCCTTACCTAAACAAGGGTATAAAACCCCACTTTTCCTGTTCTGGGGTGCTCGATTTGGATGCATTAGACTCTCGGGCCCGCTGGGATGGCCAGTGTAATAATAAGTGCTACTTCCTATAATAGTCTCGGTGTCACGATCTGTCTATTTTTCCTGCTACAGCACCAAGTCAAAGCAGAAGCATGGGAATGAGCCAGGACCAGGCCAGGCAACCTTTTGTGGTAAGAGCCCCCTAACCAGGCTGCACTCAGGGCTCATTTCCTCTCCTGCCTCAGAAGTAGAGATCCCCACCCTTCACAAAGCAACCTCCACCCCAGGGGAAGTTTTGACCCTAGGTCTTCTGAATTCAGAGTCAGTTTGAATACAACAAAGCATCCTTCTCCTGACATTGCAAGGTGAATACCAAGCACTCAGGATTTTCACTATGCCTCTAAACCTCCAATAATTAGCTTATGACTTGATTCCAGACCAACAACCATTCTGGGAAACCCAGCTAAGACACTTAGCATGTTAGTGAATATAATGGACAACTCGAAAACTACAAAGATTTTTATTTATTTTTTTATTGAGTCAGGATTTCACTCTGTCACCCAGGCTGGAGTATAGTGGCACAATTCTGGCTCATTACAACCTCAACTTTCTGGGCTCAGGCAATCCTTCCATCTCAGCCTCCTCAGTAGCTGAGACTACAGGTGTGCACCACGACACCTGGCTATTATTTTATTTTATTTTTTAGTGGGAGTCTCACTCTGTCACCCAGGTTAGAGTGCAGTGGCACACTCATGGCCACCACAGCCCTGACCTGCTGGGTTTAGGTGATCCTTCTGCCTCAGCCTTCCAACACAGGTTGGAACACAGGTACATGCCACCACACCCAGCTAGTTTTTTGATTTATTGTAGAGATAAGGTCTCGCCAACTTGCCCAGGCTGGTCTTGAACCCGTGGGCCCAGGTAATCCTCTCACCTTGGCCTCCCAAAGTGCTAGAATTATAGGCATGAGCCACTGCACACGGCCAATTTTTAATTTTTTTTTTAGTTGGAGTCTCACTCTGTCACTCAGGCTGGAGTGCAGTGGCACACTCACGGCCACCACAGGCTTGATCTGCTGGGCTCAGATCCTTTCCCTCAGCCTTCCAAGTAGCTGGAACTACAGGTGTGTGCCACCACACTTGGCTAATTTTTTTATTTACTGTAGAGATGAGGTCTTACCAAGTTGCCCAGGCTGGTCTTAAACTCGTGGGCTCAGACAATCTCTCACCTCGGCCTCTTAAAGTGCTGGGATTATAGGCATGAGCCACCACACCCGGCTGATTTTATTTTAATTTTATTTATTTTTGAGGTGAAGTCTCACTCTGTCGCCCAGGCTAGAGTGCAGTGACACACTCGCAGCCACCACAACATTACCTGTTGGGCTCTAGTGATCCTTCCACCTCAGCTTTCCCAGTAGCCAGAACTACAGATGCATGCTACCACACTCAGTTAATTTTTTATTTATTGTAGAGATGAGATCTCGCCAAGTTGCCCAGGTTGTTCTTGAACTCGTGGGCTTAGGCAGTCTACTCACCTCGGTCTCCCAAAGTGCTGGGATTATAGACTGGGCCACCGAGCCTGACCAATTTTTTTTATTTTTATAGAAACAAGGTCTTGCTATATTGCCCAGGCTGATCTTGAACTCCCGGGCTCAAGCAATCCTCCCACCTCAGTCTCCCATAGTGCTGGGATTACAGGCATGAGCCACCACAACTGGCAATATATATTTTATTATTTATTTATTTATTTATGTTTTTGGTCAGAGTCTCACTCTGTCATCCAGGCTGGAGTGCATTGGCATGCTTATGGCCATGCCAGTGTCAACCTGCTAGGATTAAGCAATCCTTCCACCTCAGCCTTCCAAGTAACTGGAACTATAGGCATGCGCTACCATGCCTGGCTAATTTTTTTATTTTTTCTAGAGACAAGGTCCCACCATGTTGCCCAAACTGGTCTCAAACCCCTGAGCTCAGGTAATCCTCTCACCTCAGTCACCCAAAGTGCTAGGATTACAGGCTTGAGTCACTGCACCTAGCCATATATTTTAATATATAGAGATGGAGTCTCACTATGTTGCCCAGACCAGTCTTGAACTCCTGGTGTCAAGCAATCCTCCCGCTTCAGCCTCCCAAAGTACTGGGATTACAGGTGTGAGCCACCACACCCAGCCTCAAAGATGATTTGTAGAGGGAACATAAAAAACATGCTGTGTGGAGTGCCCTGTGTAGCAGCAGGCTAAGTAGGCCACAGTCACGGGTTGATAAAAAGAATTTACCAAAAATTTACCAAAACAGTTATGAATTAAGAAAGATAGATGTATTAAAGGGAATGTTAGGGTCACACTCCCAACGGGGCCTCCAGAATGTTAGATTAGACTCAGTGGGGTGTGGGTGTCTGGTGTGCAATCCGGTGCCGCATGAAAGATACAAAGAATTGCAAAGAAGTTAGATTAGAAAATATAGTTTATTTATAAAGTAAGAAAGAGAGAGAGAGAAAGAGGAGATTCACCTCCCTAACGTAGGGGAGAGGGTCAAAGCTTAAGAAAACATGGTCTGGACAAACCTTAAGAAAACATGGCCTGGCCATAGCAAGGCAATGGCAAAATAGCTGCTTGTGGTTGAATCCTTTTAACCTTTCCCTTTGATGGGGGAAGATAATTAAGGTGACTGGGTGGTGGTCTGCTTCACGTCATCATGAGGGACAGTAAGAGCATGTACTGGCATCAGGTAATGGACAGCAGGCGAATGGGTACGTTAGTCACATGATTGCTGCCATGGTGGTGGGCTAGATGGGAGGAGACGGGGGAGGGGTTTTTCCTGCAAGAGATTTGTCAGATGCTTCCAATCCACAATCTTCCTTAGCAAAAAGGTGGTCTTAATATCATTTCTATGGCTTCAGCCAGCTAAGGGACCTGAAAGATATTATGTTAAACCATGAATTGAATGGTTGGGCTGTTGGGCTATCCTTGTCTTGCATCTGATGGAGATTTGCCAAGAGGGTTGGGTAGGCTGCTACCTGGTCTGCAATAAAATGTAACTTCAAAGTGTCTGAACACCTCCCAAAACCTGCCTATTGGAAATTTATCTTATCTGTGTCCAACCTGTGCTAGATTCAAAGTGTGTCAGGGGTAAAGTCTAAGCAAAAATGGTTATGCTGAGGCAAAAAAGACTACACTAAACTAAGTTTATTCTAGGTTTCTATAGTACATCCTTTCAGGGAGGATATGTTGAGAAGGGCACAACTGGCCAAGCAGCAGAGAGAGTGCTGTCTGCAATGAGGCAAGGGCTAGAGGAGTGTTCTTATTATAAGAGGAGTTGTCAGAGGCCAGTGCGGTGGCTTAAGCCTGTATTCCCAGAACGTTGGGAGGTCAAAGCAAGAGGATTGCCTGAAACCAAGGGTTTGAGACTAGCCTGGGCAACTTGGCGAGACCTAGTCTCTACAATAAATAAAAAATTAGCCAGGCATGGTGGCTTGCACCTGTAGTTCCAGTTACTTGAAAGGCTGAGGTGGAAGGATCACCTGAGCCCAGCAGGTCGAGGCTGCAGTGGCCTTGAGTGTGCCACTGCACTCCAGCCTAGATGACACAGCAAGACTCTAACTCAAAAAAAAAGAGGGGTGGTTAGGAATTGTCTTTGGGGGGAGTCTACAAAAGGAAATTTCCAGAGTTTGTGAAGCAGTTGATTGATGGTGGTGTTTTATTTCATTAAGGTAAGGTTAGTTGTCCAGACACAGTGGCTCAAGCCTGTAATCCCAGCACTTTGGGAGGCTGAGATGTGAGGACTGCCTGAGGCGAGAGATTCGAGACCAGCCTGGGACACTTGGCAAGACCTCATCTCTATAGTAAATAATAATAAAAAAAATAGCTAGGCATGATGGCATGCACCTGTAGTTCCAACGACTTGGAAGGCTGAGGTGGAAGGATTGCACTCCAGCCTGGGCAACAGAGTGAGACTCCAACTCAAAAAATAAATAAATAAAATTTAAAAAGAGATAAAGTTAACTAGCAACAAATGGTTAACAACATTTTGTTTACTACAAATGTTTTATAGCTGACTAACCAGCTTTTACAGCTCTTTGTTTTTATTGATAAGTCTCTTTGTAACATTTGTATAATCTCATTCTGAGATTTCTTTCCTCAATTTACCCAATTGCTGCTGGCCTAATTGGGCCTCATATTCCTCCACATTCCCTCCAGTACAGTAAAAACGCCAACTCTTTGGCATAGGGGTGACATTCTCATCATCTGTAGCTGCTTCATGCTGAATGGGGCATGGCACTGGCCCTTCCTAGGACTGTTGATTTGTCAGGGGATCCTGTGTGTTAATAGGTTTGAATAAGAGAGCCATATGGTTTATTAGGAGCAGAGTAAAAAGTCTTTGTAGCGTAGTCTAAGGAGCTTCAGAGAAGTGAGATTCACAATGGTAGGGTTGAAAATCTCATTGACGCATCATCTGGATATGGAATTGCTGGAGTCTGGAAGAGATAAACTTGATAAATTAAAAGAGTAGGGATTTTATATTCTGGAGGAGTATGAATTGAAATGTCCCAAAGGGAAGGGCAAGGAAAGTTAGGGCCCTTTTTTGTCTTACATATATAGAGGATACCATAAATGTTGAAAAACAGAGGAAAATAAGAGTGAGCAAAAGGGGAAAAATGTAGTAAATATAAAAATAGAGACTTTGGCTGGACGGGGTGGCTCAGCCTGTAATCCCAGCATTTTGGGAGGCTGAGGTGAGAGGATTGCCTTGTTGTGGGAAAACAGAGAGACTGTGACACTGAGTTTATCTTAGGAAGTAGTATTTTATTAGCACTGGCGTGACAAGGTGGGCTAAAGTTCCAAAGCTGAGCAACCTGGAGAAAGAGGAGAGGAGTTTTATATGTTACTTTAGGTAAGGGAGGCAGTCAGGTTGTATGGCTATACATTTTTCTTTAGAATTTGCTAAGTAGTATTTAGCAAAACCAGATTTTTAAAGAACAAATTGTTTCCAGGATATACATGACAAACAGGGGTTGTAAACTGATAACTTCACAAAGAGGATGGGGGGGGTAAGGTTATGAATTGATTACTGTCTTGCACTTCCAGGAAAGCGGTTTGGGCTATTTGGTTTTCTCACATCCCAGGAAAGTGGCTTGTGGCTATTTGGTTTTCTCATATCCCATGTCTAGCAGGTTTGAAGCTTGCAGGTTGATTTTTTATTTTTATTTTTTTTTTTTGAGTTGGAGTCTCACTCAGTCGCCCAGACTGGAGTGCAGTGGCTGCTCCCAGCCACCGCAGCCTCAACCTGCTGGGCTCCGGCGATCCTTCCGCCTCAGCCTTCCGAGTAGCCGGAATTACAGGCACGCGCTACCACGCCCGGCTGATTTTTTGATTTATTGTAGAGATGAGGTCTCGCTGCCCAGGCGGGTCTCGAACCCGCGGGCTCAGGCAATCCACTCACCTCAGCCTCCCAAAGGCGCGGGATTACAGGCTGAGCCACCGAGCCCGGCTTGATTTTTTAAAAGGAATAATTTAAACTGTTTTTAGTTCCTCTCTGCCACAATTCCTCCTTTGATGCACAACCCTTCATGGATTAAATAGCATCATCTTCAATTTGGTGTATTAACAGTTTTTTGTTCAACAACTGTTTCCACAAACTTAGAGATGGAGTTCATAATTATTGGAGCTATGCAAGGGAGGATAAGACAGGATCCCAACAATAGGATTACAGATCCAATAATGTACTTAAATTCTCCCAGTCCCAAGAACATGTTTTCAAACCAATTGTCAATTTTTATGCTATGCCATTTTTGTACTGGGACATAGGCAAGGTTTTAAATATTGGTGGCTATATCAGTTATAGCTTTACTATTGTCATTTATTTGCAAACAATAGTCTTAGCTATTAAATTTACCACATAATCCTCCTTCTTCTGCTAGCAGCTAGTCCAAAGCTAAGCAGTTTTGATAAATGGCTGCTTGATTAGTTATAACTTCTAAGACAGCTTGTAACCTGATAATGCGATTTAGCATTATATATAGGTGTGCAGTATCTCCAACTTCCATCTTGTGCCCACATGGCTGGGCCATAAGAATTCATAATTATCTGGGGTGGCCATTCATCATCTTTCCAAACCTGGGTCCCTCCTATATTAAGAGTTTGATCAAGAGATCGAGTATCCTGTGTTTTGAGGCTCTTATAAAGGGGGATGCCCAGTTCATCTCCTTTCGGGTTAGGCAGAGAGAAAAATCCTGGCTGGATTATTCCTGTGGTACATGTGCCTTTTTATAGCACTGGGAGTTGAGAAAGTAACCTTTCCACATATTCAAAACAGCCCTTTAGGGGCTTTCCAGAGTTCTGGATTTATAGAGGACATGTTTGTCCAGCTTTGATTTATAATGGGGATACCTTGAAATGGTTTAGCTTCTTCAGAGGATAGTACTGTACAGTTACTTATAGTTTAGGTAACAATAGTACACTGAGAATATTTAGTTGCATAAGCAGGTACTCAATACCAAACAGGCCTTGTTGGCCACCAGGTTTGGTGGGTTGAATTCTAGTATAATATTCTTTTGTAAGGAGTTTCTCCTACCCATTGAGTATAAGCAGAGCCCACTCTGCTTAAGCAGTCTTCTCCAATTATTTTTGAGGAGAGGACCCATTTTGGGGGTTGGTTGTCTGTTCTAACAGTTTTAGAATTGTTCCATTGAAGGAGCTGGTATGCATCAAAACTAGTTCCTTTCTAAGGTCATTTTTCAGTTATTAGGGCTCTTCTGCATACCCATTGGTGACACTAATGTCTGGGCTATGTTTTCAATCAAATTTGTAAACAGATTTTCGCCTACTTCCCATGGTTGAGGGAAGGGGGTTAGCTTTGGCTGTTGGGTAGCTGGGGGAGTTATACATTGTACAACTTCTTTAAGCAGTTTCTCAGCTTTGGGTGCAGGGGCAAGATCCCAACAAACCCAATTTGTGCTTCTGAGGGTACATAAGCTATAACACCAGCTTCAGTGTACTGGTAGTTCTGTTTTGATAATCCAGTAACGTACAGCTGGCCATTATGGGTACAGATATGTTTGTAAGTATAAAAAACTTCTGACTCGGATGAATAACGATGAAAGATTTTTATGTCTGGCCAGATAGTTTCTATACATTTACATTCTGGGTATGTGGGGGAAGCGATAGATACCCAAATTAGGCAGAAGTACATAAAAGCACAAGAAAGCTTTCTATTATAAGAAAGAACAGAAATCCTAGTGAGACCTTTTCCCAATATGTCCAATTTGTAGGGATCGACTCTGTCACTTCTATAGCAAATGAAACGACAAACAGTATAGCAATGGACAAATACAAGGCTGACAAAGCAAAATAATGGCTTATCAGTCAGGTGTTGATTCTGTTGAGTCCTCAAGCTTCTGCCATGTGTAGATCAGCCAGCGTCTGGTGTGTGGCTGAAGCAGGGCCGATGGATCTTATAAGGTATTGATTCTGTTGAGTCCTCAAGCTTCTGCCATGCATAGATCAGCCAGCATCTGGTGTGTGGCTGAAGCAAGGCCAATGGATCCTTAAACTTCAATCATGCATAGAGTAGCCAACCCTGGAGAGGCTAGAGCAGGGCTTGGGGATTCTGCTTCGGGCTTTCTGTCAGCCTCAGTGACTTTCTGGAGGGTCAGCTTAAGGGGAGCTGACAGATTTGTGGTGCACTCCCAGTCCTGGGAGGCAGGTTTAACTCTGCTGTAATGGATCTAGGGAACTATTTCGGCTACTTTGACTGCAGTTAGGGTAGACAAAAGGACAGTAAATGGGCTCCCAGAGGGGTTTTAGAGTCTGTACATTCCATTGTTTTACCCATACCATATCACCTAGTTTAAAAGAATGGGCATCGGTAATTAAACTAATTGGTAGCCATTCTCTGACTTGATAATGGATAGCATTTAAGGCTGAACCTAAGGCTTGCATTTGTTGTTTTAGAATGAGATTTTTTAAAACTCCTTTAAGTCTCCCTGTATGCCCTTAACAAGAGGGGGTGGCCGTCCATAAAGGATTTCAAAAGGCGAGAAACCTGTTTGTTTTGTGGGGCTAGACCTTACACTTAGAAGGACTATTGGCAGAAGGTGAACCCAGCCCAAATGAGTTTCTTTGCCTGTTTAATTTGTTTAAAAGCCTTGTTGCTGAACTTTTTCCCATAGCAGAGGCTCCTTTTCACCCCTCTTTGTGGCTTCATAGAGAGGTTTTGCCATGATGGAGAAGTTAGGTATCCAAATTCTATAGAATCCCTCAGCCCCCATAAACTCCTGGATTTGATGCTGGGTAGTTGGGACTGGTATTGAACAAACTGCCGGTTTCCTTTCAGGGTCAAGTTGGTGTTGGCCTTGGGACAAATGAAAACCCAGATACCTGACTTTTTCCTGACATATTTGGGCTTTTATTTATTTATTTATTTTGAGACTTTGTAACCCACCTTTCACAGGAGGGTGAGCAGTTGTTGTGTCCCTTGCATACAGTTCTCCTGGGTTGGTGCTGTCAATGTAAGTCATCTACATTCTGGAGCAAGGTATAACCACACTGGTGTGCTGGAAAGGCTTTTAAATCTGAGGCTAGTGCCCTACCAAAGATGTTTGGAGAATTCTTGAATCCTTGGGGCAGCTGGGTCCAAGTTAACTGTCCCTTGGTGCCATTTGTTGGATCCTCCCATTGGAAAGCCCCAAGGTTGGCTTCTTGGGGCCAGGTAGATGCAGAAGAAAGCATCCTTAAGGTATAAGCAGGTGAAGAAAGCAACTTCAGCAAGGATGAGACCCAGCAGCATATATGAATTTGGGACGAAGGGGTGTAGAGAGACTGTGACCTGGTTTACGGCTCGCAAGTCTTGAATTGGCTGGTAGTCATCCGTGCCTGGCTTCTGCACCAGCAACAGAGGTATATTTCAAGTAGACTGACAAACCCAGAGGATTCCATAATGCAAGAGCCTCTCCAGGTGCTTGTGGATTCCTATTTGTGCTTTCTGTGGGATGAAGTACTGCCTCTGATGAACCGACTCACCTCCTGACTTTAGTTTTTGCCAGTCCTGGAGGATTGTCCTCTGCCCACACTCCCGGTACTTGAAATGGCAGCTCTGGAGATTTTTGTGAGGCCTCCGTTAGGCTGTAGAGCCACCATTCTTCTTCCCAGGGGACAGTGAGGGTCATGATTTTAGCCTCTGGGCTTCTTAATCTCAGAGTTACATGATTAGGAGAGTCAAAGGTTATCTGAGCTGGAAGATTTCCCAGGAGGTCTCATTCCATTAAAGCTACAGGACTGAGGTGAGTGAATTGCCTGAGTCCGTGGGTTCGAGACCTGCCTGGGCAACTCGGCGAGACCTCATCTCTACAATAAATCAAAAAATCAGCCGGTGTGGTAGCGCATGCCCGTAGTTCTGGCTACTTGGAAGGCTGAGGTGGAAGGATCACTGGAGCCCAGCAGGTCGAGGCTGCGGTGGCTGGGAACAGCCACTGCACTCCAGTCTGGGCAATAGAGTGAGATGCCAACTAAAAAAAAAAAAAAAAGACTACGGGACAATCTGGGAGATACAGGAACTCTTGTATGACCTCATGGACACCGACTGTGCAGTGTTGCAGCATCATAAAGGGATGTCTGGCTTGACGCCCAGTGACTCCCATAACATTAGCCCATTTTTGGAAGAAGGGACCTACAGGCTGGGTGATCATGGAGTGTTCAGCTTCTGTGTCAACCATGAAGTTCATACATTGATCCCGTACTGTCATGCTGACTATAGGCTCCTGGGGACCTAAAGATAGTAGGGAACCCAATTTGGCCTATTTTTGTTGCAGTCCTTCCATAGAGGCCAGGCCTATAAAGCTATTAGGAGCTCGTGGGTCCTGTTGATAAGTGGAGTCTTGTGGGCCATTTTTCTGTTGGGTTTCCTCATCAGCTATTTGTTGGGGGCATTCACCCTTCCAGTGGCCTTCTTGGTAACAATAGGCACACTGGTTTCTCCCTAACTTCATAAAGGGTTGTGATGTCCCTTGTGTAGACTGACAGATGCAGTCCCTGGACAGGCTGAGGCAGTCCAGGCCTTGCTCTGGGAAACTGTTGACCTGGCTGTCTTATTTCCCAACCTCTGCCTCTGTTTCCTCCTGGTGGGCCTGTTGTCTGGCACCCCACAATGGCAGCAAAAAGCATAGCCATTTTCTTTTCCTGCCTTCATTCTGCCTCTTGTTGGGCCTCCTTATCTTGGTTAATGAACACTTTGGTGGCAACTTCTAGCAGCTGGCTAACATTCATTCCAGCAAAGCCCTCTAGTTTTTGTAGCTTATGTCAGATACTCCCCTGGGACTGTCCGACAAAAGTTGCATTTATCATACACTGATTTTCGGTTGCTTCTGGATCAAAGGGGTGTATAGGTGAAAGGCTTCACAGAGTCTTTCATAGAATTGGCTTGGGCTTTTGTCAGCTCCCTGGAACACCTCAGAGACCTTGCTTATATTTATGGCCTTTCCCCCTCCTCTCATACCTCCTAGGAGGGCCTCCTGATACTGTTCAAGCATTTGCAGCCCCCGGTTACTGTTGGGGTCCTATTGGGGGTACTCCTCTGGGAACTGATTTTGGGCATATGCCTGGGTGTTGAGTGCTCCAGCCAGGGTGTGTTCCTCTAGTCATTTTATAGCACCCTGTGTAATTCTCTACTCTCCTCAGTATTGAATAGTGTTAGGAGGAGTTGGCAGCAATTCACCCAGGTCGGCCTCTGGGTCCGGATAATGGACTGTAGTAAGTGAATCATAGCCTGAGGCTTTTCCGTGAAGGATGGCATATGATTTTTCCAATTCAGGTGGTGAAAGACTTGTACACAAATGTGCGTGGCCCACCTTGGATCTGGCCTTCTTGATAATAATAAACTGGTCTCCAAGTCTCCCTCAGTGGCATCTAGAAGGTACCATGATGTGAAGTTAGACAAGCATTCTGATGCTTATTCCCCTGATGTGAAGTTAGACAAGCATTCTGGCAGCTGCTTTTTGGATGGGGTGTGGGGAGTCAGAACTGGTGGTTTGGGTGTGACCTCTGATTGTTTAAGAGATGTACTAGGCTTAGGGGTGCATTCTAATTGTGAGCCTCTAACAGTGGCTGGTGCTGTAGAAGAAGCAGGTGGCAATGGTGGGTAGACTGGAGAATAAGGTGGTGGAATTTCTGTTTTATCAGCCAGCACTGGCTTACCAGCTAACTCATCAGACTCTGATGGGCATTTGGACTGGGCTGTTTTGAGGGTTACCATAATTTTGTAATTGTCTTCCCAGCAAGTTTTTAACCAAGAGGGCTGTGCAAGGACCGTATCCTGCCAACAGTCGGTGTAAGGGAATTGTTCTGGGTGACCTGGCTCTCCTATTATAATTCTATATACTCTCCTAATGGTTTTTATATCTAAGGATTCCTCTGTCGGCCATCCAACCCCAAAAGAGAGCCAATCTATTTCACAGATTGTACGGAGCTTTCTCCAAGACAGTTGGACACCATAAAAATCTCCACAGAAATATTTGTTAAAGTTCTTAAGCATACAATCAAGAGGGGTATTCTTTCTTTGGTTTCCACCCATTTCCTCCCCCTAATAGGTGGCAAGCACACACAAATGAGGGAACAGGTGTATAGGAAACAACTGTTTCATCGTCCTCCAGCAATACACCTCGTGGAGATATTTCAGACACCTCTTAGCAATTGACAGGTTGCCAACAAAGAACTACTCTGTGACAGGATTGGAGCTGCCCTCAGCTGTGTGAGGTCATCACTGGCTTAGATTGGGACTCAACACTCACTTCGGTCCTTTGATCAGGTTGGAACCCTCCTGCTGTCCATCTCATTCACACACAATCACACAGCACATTCTCCAACCCTCCACCCTAATCCTAGGAGTCAAGGGGTTCATCTCGAGATAGTGTTTCCTTTTACTGCCTTTCAGTCCTCTTCTTCAGACTGGAGACTACTAGTGGACTCTGGGAGTTGATCAAGCTCCCCTTCTGCCATCTACTGGCAGGTCTATGCAAAAGCCCTTGTTTCTACCCTTTCCATCAGGCCTTTTTCCTCACACCAGTTCCTGTGCCTCTTTTGGGTCCCTGTTGTGCTCTCAAGATCCGAGCCTTGGTGCGTGGGGTGGGGAGTGCGCCTCCCGTGGATCAAAAGATCCACTGCATACCAGGCAAGATTGCCTCTCCCGTCTCCCCTGGGCGTCATACCCTGATGACAAAGGTGGTGGAATACACCATCTCTGAACTCTCCCTTTCCCAGCCAATGCACCGAGAAATGTTGTGGAAAAACAGAGAGACTGTGACACCAAGGCTATCTTAGGAAGTGGTGTTTTACTGGCACCAGTGCGACTCAGCAGGCTTATGCTCCAAGGCTGAGCAACCCAGAGAAAGAGGAGAGGAGTTTTATATGTTACTTTAGGTAAGGGAGGGGGTCGGGTTGTATGCTATACATTTTTCTTTAGAATTTGCTAAGTAGTATTTAGCAAAACCAGATTTTTAAAGAACAAATTGTTTCCAGGATATACATGACAAACAGGGGTTGTAAACCGATAACTTCACAAAGAGAGGATGCGAGGGTAAGGTTGTGAATTGATTACTATCTTGCACTTATAGGAAAGCGGCTTGGGCTATTTGGTTTTCTCACATCTCAGGAAAGCAGCTTGTGGCTATTTGGTTTTCTCACATCCCATGTCTAGCAGGTTTGGAGCTTGCAGGTTGACTTTTAAAAAGGAATAATTTTAACTGTTTTTAGACCCTCTCTGCCACAGCCTGAGCCCAGTGGTTCGAGACCAGCCTGGGCAACTTGGTGACACCTACAATAAAATCCCCAAAACTAGCTGGGTATGGTGGAGTATGTCTATAGTTCCAGCTACTAGAAGGCTGAGGCGGAAAAGATCACCTAATGTCGAGGCTGCAGTAGCCATGAGTGTGACACTGCACTCCAGCCTGGGTGACAAAGAGTGAAACTCCAGCTCAAAAAAAAAAAAAAAAAACAGTGACTTTAACAAAGAAATACAGCTACTTTGTAAAAGAAGGACTATTTACACATGTTTTCAGAGTGAGACTGTAATTTGTTTATTAGCAACAGTTAATTTTATAGCTAGATTGGTGAGTATGTGATATAGATAAACAGATACATCCCTCAATAATGTAGATTAAACACATCTTTACTAAAAATGTTTCTATGGAGACAGAGGAAAACTAAATGTTATTTTTGGAATATTTTATAAATCAGCTTTTAGAGTTTCTGCTGGCAGATTTTTCTGAATTTGTAGTTTAACTGGGCATTTAAGTGAACTTTTGGCAATGTTTATACAAAATCTGAAGAAAAATTTGAAAATGTTAGTTTGGAGACGTAGTTAGGAAAGACTCTGGGGTGTAGTTTAAATTGTAGAAAACAATAACTTAGTGAACAAGAGAATTTATAACAGGTATATTATAGTTTTTGAAACATAATTTTCTCTCTCCAGTCCTTCATTTTTATTAAAGATAAATCATAGTAGGTCCAATTTAATTGTAAAATAAGTTTTAGAGTTATTGCATGAAGTGAAGCAAGAATATTTGTCATATAGGCTTTTTTAGAATTGGTTTTGAGGGAACTCTTTTCCCTAAGGAATTTCAGATTAGGACCTCCAGGAGCCTTTGAGTTAGTCAAAGACTTGCTGTAAAGACCTGTATGAATTGTGTGAAGTCTTTTTTAGATTCCAAGTAACTTGGAGTTCCTGAGCTCGTTAGTAAGTAAACTTTTCTACTTGCTACCAGTTCAGAAGCTCCCAGAATTTTAAAGCTACCAGGCCAGCCTTTCCAAGGGCTTTTTATTGGCTCTTTATAGATCTTCTTCTTCCTTTCTTTTTTTTTAGTTGGAGTCTCACTCTGGTACCCAAGCTGGAGGGCAGTGGCACACTCATGGTCACCACAGCCTCGACCTGCTGGGCTCAGGCAGTTCTTCTGCCTCAGCCTTCCAAGTAGATGGAAATTCAGGTACCCACCATGTCTGGCTAATTTTTTGATTTATTTTAGAGATGAGGTCTCACCAAGTTGCCCAGGTTGGTCTTAAGGCCCTGGGCTCAGGCAATCCTTTTGCCTCCACCTCTCAAACTGCTGGGATTATAGGCATAAGTCACTGTTCTCAGCCTCTTTTTTTTTTTTTGAGTTGGAGTCTCACTCTGTTGCTCAGGCTGGAGTGCAGTGCACACTCACGGCCACCACAGCCTCAACCTGTTGGACTCAGGTAATCCTTCTGCCTCAGCCTTCCAAGTAGCTGGAAGTACAGGCATGTGCCACCATACCTGGCTAAGTTTTAGATTTATTATAGAGATGAGGTCTCACCGAGTTGCTCAGGCTGGTCTCCAACCCATGGACTCAGGCAGTCCTCTCACCCCAGCCTCCCAAAGTGCTGGGATTACAGGCATGAGCCACTGTGCCTGGCCCCTCATTTGTTAAAAGAGTAAAACAATAATTGTGGATGACTGGGCTTTGGTAGGAGTTTCTGTTTATCAGAGTATAAAGTCTGAAAAAAAATTCAGATTCTATTCTGGCTTTGCAACAGACTCCATTCATAAAACAATTTTTCTGATTGACAGGTACTATTCACCTGAGCCATTATAGAGTCAGTTCAGGAGGAAGGTGTGGGGGAAGGTGTGGTCCCTGGAGATTGAATTCACTTTTTGTCCTACCACCCCTGTTAAACCCAAATTTCAGAATCCGAGAGTCCAACAAAGAGCCAGCTCTGATGCAAACACACAAGGGTCTTTATTCAGGCTCGAGTCTGGGCTCATGCCCGAAGCAGCAGCTTC
>NW_007243400.1:0-724 GCF_000164805.1 Carlito syrichta
CCTATCTAACTATGTCAGCTAGCTAAGTCAGATAGCTCAATAGTTAGCTAACTATTTAATTCAGCTACTTAATCTTCTACCTAACTAGTTAGTTAATTAATTAAATCAGCTGGTTATTCAGCCAGTTAAATAGTTAGCCAACTAATTAATTCAGGTAGATAAGTCAGCTAGCTAACTAGTTAAGTCAGCCAGTTAAGTCAGCTTGCTCAGTAAAGTCAGCTAGCTAAGTCAGCTAGTTAAGTCAGCTTCTAGTTTAGTTAGCTGGTTAAGACAGCTAACTGCTAGTTAGCTAAAGTGTTAAGTCAGCAGGTTGAGTCAGGTTTTTAGCTACTTAACTAATGGGTTAAGTCATCGGTTTCAGACAGGTAGCAGCTAGTTAGCAAATGGGTTGAGACAGCTAATTGACTAGGCTAGCTAACTATTTAGCTAACGAGTTAAGTCAGCTGGATGGTCAACTAGATAGCTAGAAAGCTAATACATTAAGTCAGCTGGTTGAGTCAGCTAGCCAGCTCATTAGCTAACGAGATAAATAAGATTAAGTCACCAAGCTAGCACGTTAGATAACAATTAAGCTATCTATTTATCTAGGTGGTTAAGTCAGCTAGCTATCAAGGCAGCTAACTATATGTCAGCTTGTTGCCTAGGTAACTAGCTAGTTAGCTAACTATTTAAGTCAGCTGGCTAACTAGGTAGATAGCTAGTTAGTTAATTATTTACGTCAGCT
>NW_007243401.1:0-3410 GCF_000164805.1 Carlito syrichta
CACCAAGCTAGCACGTTAGATAACAATTAAGCTACCTATTTATCTAGGTGGTTAAGTCAGCTAGCTATCAAGGCAGCTAACTATATGTCAGCTTGTTACCTAGGTGGCTAGCTAGTTAGCTAACTATTTAAGTCAGCTGGCTAACTGGGTAGCTAGCTAGGTAGCTAATTATTTACGTCAGCTGGCTACCTAGGTAGCTACTAGTTAAGTCAGCTACTTAAGTCAACTGGCAAACCAGCTGGCTAGCTAGGTAGCGAGCTAGATAAGACAGTTGGCTAGCCAGTTGGAAAGCTGGTTAATTCAGCTAGTTAAGATAGTTTCCTTGCCAACCTACTAGGTGGGTAGCTAACTAGTTAAGTCAGCAAGATATCTACCCATCTAGTTAGTGATATCAGTGTGTTAAGTCAGCTGGTTAGCCCACTGGCTAGATGGTTAAGTCAGCTAGTTTAGTCAACAGTCTAACAAGCTGGCTACGTATGTAGCTAGCTAGATAAATCAGCTTGCTAGTCAGCAGGATAGTTTTCAAGTCAGCTAGTTGTCAGCTGGCTAGCCTGCTGGCTACATTGATAGCTAGCAAGTAAAGTGAGTTGGCTAGCCACCCTGCTAGCTTAAGTCAGCTAGGTTAGTCAGCCGGCTAGCCAGCTGGCTAGAAAGATAGCCAGCAGGTTAAATCAGCTGGCTAGCCAGCAGATTAACTGGTTAAGTTAGCTAGTTAAGTCAGCTTGAAACCAGCTGACTGGCAAGTTATCAGCTAGTTAAGTCAGCTTGAAACCAGCTGACTGGCAAGTTATCAGCTAGTTAAGTCAGCTGGCAACCAGATGGCTAGCAAGTTAAGTCACCTCATTAAGTCACCTGGCAACCAGCAGGCTAGCCAATTAAGTAAGCACATTAAGTCAGTTGGCTATCCAGCTTGTTAGCTAGTTAAAAAGTGAGTTAAGTCAGATGCCTAACCACCTGTCTAGCTAGTTATTTTAGCTAGTTCAGTCAGCTGGCCAGCTAGGAAGCTAGCTATATAAGTAAGCTAGTTATGGCAGTTGGTAGCTAGTTATGCCTGCTAGTTTATTCAGCTGGCTAGCTAGAGAGCAAGGTAGATAGCTAGCTAGTTAGTCAGCTGGCTAGCTATTTAAGTCAGCCAGTTAATTCAGCTGGCCAGCCAGTTGGCTAGCTAGTTAAGTCAGCTAGTTAAGTCAACTAGCTAGCTAGTTAAGTCAGTAAGTGAAATCAGTTGCCAAACCAGCTGCCTAGCAGAGTAGCTAGCTAGTTAAGTCAACTGGCTGCCAGCTGGCTTCCAAGTTAAGTAACCTAGTTAAGTCAGCTCGCTGGTCAGCAGTTTAGCTAGGTAGTGATATAGTTAAGTCAACTGTCAAGCCAGCAGGAATTGTAGGTAGGTAGCTAATTAAGTCAGGTGGCTAGTCATCAGTCTATATACTTATGTCAGCTAGTTAAGTCAGCTGGCTATATATCTGTCTAGCTAGGTAGCTAGCTAGTTAAGTCTGCTGGCTAGCCAGCTAGCTCCTTTGTTAAGTCAGCTAGTTAATTCAGCTGGCTTGGCTACTGGCTAGCTAGTTAGCTAGGCAATAAAGTCACCTGGCTAGAAAGCTGGCCAGCTAGTTAAGTCAGCTAGTTTAGTCAGCTGGCTAATCAGCTGACTAGCTAGTTAAGTCAGATCGTTAAGTCAGCTGTCTAGCCAGCTGTCTATCTAGTTAAAAAGCTTGTTACATGAGATGTGTAGCCATCTGGCTGGCGACCTTATTTCACCTAGTTAAGTCAGCTGGCTAGCTAGGCAGCTAGTTACTTAAGACAACTTGATATGTCAGCTGGCTAGGTATTAAGTCAGCTACTTAAGTCAGCTAGCTATATGATAGCTAGCTATGTAGCTAGCAAGTTGAGTCAGCTAGTTAAGTCAGCTGGCTTGCTAGGTAGCTAGTTAGTTGTCAACTATTTAAGTCAGCTGGGTAGCTAGTTAAGTCTATTAGTTTTTTCAGCTGAAGAGCCAGCTGCCAAGAAGGATATCTAGCTTTAAGTCAGCTGGCTAGCCAGCTGGCTAGCTAGTTAAGTCACCTACTTAACTCGCTGACCAGCAGGATAGCTAGGTAGTTAGGTAGTTAAGACAGCTTGCAAGCCAGCAAGTTAAGTAGGTAGGTAGCTAGTCAGCTGTCTACTTCGTGAAGTCAGCTAGTTAAGTCAGCTGGCTAGCCTGCTGGATAACTACGTTGCTGGGCAATTAATTTATCTGGCTAGCCAGCTGTCTAGCTAGGTAACTAGCTAGTTATGTCAACTGTCTAGTCAGCTTGTTAGCTAGTTCTCACCTAGTTAAGTCAGCTGAGTAGCCAGCTGGCTAGCTAGGCGACTTGCTAGTTAAGTCAGCTGGATTACACAGCTGGCTAGCTATATAAGTCACTTAGTTAATTCAGCTGGATAGCCAGTTGACTAACTGTGTACCCAGCAAGTTAATTCAACTGTCTAGATAGCAGGACAGCTAGTTATGACAACTAGTTAAGTCAGCTGGCTAGCCAGCTCTCTAGATAGGTAGTGTCATAGTTAAGTCTGTTACCTAGGCAGCTGGGAGCTAATTAAGTCAGCTAGTTAGTCACTAGCTGTCCATGTGGCTAGAGGTAGAGAGCTACTTAAGTCACCTGGCTAGCCAGCTTGCTAGCCAGGTAGCTAGCTAGTTATGTCAACTGTCTAGCCAGCTGGCTTGCTAATTTAGTCACCTAGTTAAGTCAGCTGAATAGCCATCTGGCTCCCTAGGAAGCTGCTAGTTAAGTCAGCTGGCTAGACAGCAGGCTAGCTAGATAAATCACCTAGTTAATTCAGCTGGATAGCCACCTGGCTAACTATGTAGCAAGCTTGTCAATTCAACTGGATAGAAAGCAGGCCAGTTAGTTAAGACAGCTAGTTAAGTAAACTGGCTAGCCAGCTGACTGGCTACTTAGTGACGAAGTTAAGTCAGTTGGCTATCAAACTGGCTAGTTAATTTACTCAGCTAGTTATGTCAGCTGGCTCTCCAGGTGACTAGAGTGCTAGTTAGGTCAGCTGGTTATCCCACTGGATATCTAGTTAAGTCAGCTAGTTTAGTCACCTGACTGACGGGCGGCCTAGCTCGTTAATCAACTAGTTAAGTCAGGTGACTAACTAGCTGGATAGCTAGTAAAGTCACCTCATTAAGTTAGTTGGCTAGCCATCTCCCTAGATAGTTATAAAGCTAGTAAATTCAGATAGCTAGACAGTAGGCTGGCTACTTATTTCAGCTAGTTTAGTCAGCTGGCTAGCTAGGTAGCTAGCTATTTATGTCAGCTAGTTATGTCAGCTTGCTAGCTTGTTAAGTCAGCTAGTTAAGTTGGCTTTTTAGCAAGATATTTAGCTAGGTAGCTAGCTAGTTATTTCAACTAGTAAATTCAGGAGGCCTG
>NW_007243402.1:0-2987 GCF_000164805.1 Carlito syrichta
AATTCAGCTAGTTAAGATAGTTTTCCTTGCCCAACCTGACTAGGTGGGTAGCTAACTAGTTAAGTCAGCAAGATATCTACCCATCTAGCTAGTGATATCAGTGTGTTAAGTCAGCTGGTTAGCCCACTGGCTAGATGGTTAAGTCAGCTAGTTTAGTCAACAGTCTAACAAGCTGGCTACGTATGTAGCTAGCTAGAAAAATCAACTTGCTAGTCAGCAGGATAGTTTTCAAGTCAGCTAGTTGTCAGCTGGCTAGCCTGCTGGCTACATTGATAGCTAGCAAGTAAAGTGAGTTGGCTAGCCACCCTGCTAGCTTAAGTCAGCTAGGTTAGTCAGCCGGCTAGCCAGCTGGCTAGAAAGATAGCCAGCAGGTTAAGTAAACTGACTAGCCAGCAGACTAACTGGTTAAGTTAGCTAGTTAAGTCAGCTTGCAACCAGCTGACTGGCAAGTTATCAGCTAGTTAAGTCAGCTGGCAACCAGATGGCTAGCAAGTTAAGTCACCTCATTAAGGCACCTGGCAACCAGCAGGCTAACCAATTAAGTAAGAACATTAAGTCAGTTGGCTATCCAGCTTGTTAGCTAGTTAAAAAGCGAGTTAAGTCAGATGCCTAACCACCTGTCTAGCTAGTTATTTTAGCTAGTTCAGTCAGCTGTCCAGCTAGGAAGCTAGCTATATAAGTAAGCTAGTTATGGCAGCTAGGTAGCTAGTTATGTCTGCTAGTTTATTCAGCTGGCTAGCTAGAAAGCAAGGTAGATAGCTAGCTAGTTAGTCAGTCAGTTAGGTATTTAAGTCAGCTAGTTAATTCAGCTGGCCAGCCAGCTGGCTAGCTAGTTAAGTCAGCTAGTTAAGTCAACTAGCTAGCTAGTTAAGTCAGTAAGTTAAATCAGTTGCCAAACCAGCTGCCTAGCAGAGTAGCTAGCTAGTTAAGTCAACTGGCTGCTAGCTGGCTTCCAAGTTAAGTAACCTAGTTAAGTCAGTTCGCTGGCCAGCAGTTTAGCCAGGTAGTGAAATAGTTAAGTCAGCTGTCAAGCCAGCGGGAATTGTAGGTAGGTAGCTAATTTAGTCAGGTGGCTAGTCTTCAGTCTATATACTTATGTCAGCTAGTTAAGTCAGCTGGCTATATATCTGTCTAACTAGGTAGCTAGCTAGTTAAGTCTGCTGGCTAGCCAGCTAGCTCCTTTGTAAAGTCAGCTAGTTAATTCAGCTGGCTTGGCTACTGGCTACCTAGTTAGCTAGGCAATAAAGTCACCTGGCTAGAAAGCTGGCCAGCTAGTTAAGTCAGCTAGTTTAGTCAGCTGGCTAATCAGCTGGTTAGCTAGTTAAGTCAGCTCGTAATGTCAGTTGTCTAGCCAGATGTCTATCTAGTTAAAAAGCTTGTTACATGAGATGTGTAGCCACCTGGCTGGCTACCTTATTTCACCTTGTTAAGTCAGCTGGCTAGCTAGGCAGCTAGCTACTTAAGTCAACTTGATGTCAGCTAGCTAGGTAGTTGTCAGCTACTTAAGTCAGCTAGCTATATGATAGCTAGCTATGTAGCTAACAAGTTGAGTCAGCTAGTTAAGTCAGCTGACTTGCTAGGTAGCTAGTTAGTTGTCAGCTATCTAAGTCAGCTGGGTAGCTAGTTAAGTCTGTTAGTTAGTTCAACTGAAGAGCCAGCTGCCAAGAAGGATATCTAGCTTTAAGTCAGCTGGCTAGCCAGCTAGCTAGCTAGTTAAGTCTCCTACTTAACTCAACTCGCTGACCAGAAGGATAGCTAGGTAGTTAGGTAGTTAAGACAGCTTGCAAGCCAGCAAGTTAAGTAGGTAGGTAGATAGTCAGCTGTCTACTTCGTGAAGTCAGCTAGTTGTCAGCTGGCTAGTTGCTGGATAGCTACGTTGCTGGGCAATTAATTTATCTGGCTAGCCAGCTGTCTAGCTAGGTAACTAGCTAGTTATGTCAACTGACTAGTCAGCTTGTTAGCTAGTTCTCACCTAGTTAAGTCAGCTGAGTAGCCAGCTGGCTAGCTAGGCGACTTGCTAGTTAAGTCAGCTGGATTACACAGCTGGCTAGCTATATAAGTCACTTAGTTAATTCAGCTGGATAGCCAGTTGACTAACTGTGTACCAAGCAAGTTAATTCAACTGTCTAGATAGCAGGACAGCTAGTTATGACAGCTAGTTAAGTCAGCTGGCTAGCCAGGTCTCTAGATAGGTAGTGTCATAGTTAAGTCTGTAACCTAAGCAGCTGGGAGCTAATTAAGTCAGCTAGTTAAGTCACTAGCTGTCCATGTGGCTAGAGGTAGAGAGCTACTTAAGTCACCTGGCTAGCCAGCTTGCTAGCCAGGTAGCTAGCTAGTTATGTAAACTGTCTAGGAAGCTGGCTTGCTAATTTAGTCACCTAGTTAAGTCAGCTGAATAGCCATCTGGCTCCCTAGGAAGCCTGCTAGTTAAGTCAGCTGGCTGGACAGCTGGCTAGCTAGATTAATCACCTAGTTAATTCAGTTGGATAGCCAGCTGGCTAACTATGTAGTAAGCTTGTCAATTCAACTGGATAGAAAGCAGGCCAGTTAGTTAAGACAGCTAGTTAAGTAAACTGACTAGCCAACTGGCTGGCTACTTAGTGATGAAGTTAAGTCAGTTGGCTATCAAACTGGCTAGTTAATTTACTCAGCCAGTTATGTCAGCTGGCTCTTCAGGTGACTAGAGAGCTAGAGTGCTAGTTAGGTCAGCTGGTTATCCAACTGGATATCTAGTTAAGTCAGCTAGTTTAGTCACCTGACTGACGAGCGGCCTAGCTCATTAATCAACTAGTTAAGTCAGGTGACTAACTAGCTGGATAGCTAGTAAAGTCACCTCATTAAGTTAGTTGGCTAGCCATCTCCCTAGATAGTTATAAAGCTAGTAAATTCAGATAGCTAGACAGTAGGCTGACTACTTATTTCAGCTAGTTTAGTCAGCTGGCTAGCTAGGTAGCTAGCTATTTAAGTCAGCTAGTTATGTCAGCTTG
>NW_007243403.1:0-1177 GCF_000164805.1 Carlito syrichta
GATTCTTTCTTTGGCTTGGCTGATCTGCTTTCCATGCTTGTTAGTCTGTTGTTCATTTCCATCACAGTATTCTTTACTGCTGTCATTTCTGACAACAGCTCTTTCTATTTTCTTCTTGTCTCTCCTCAATTTTTTAAATTCTCTCCATTAATGTCTTGATGTCTGGGTTTGTTGCATGTAACCAGTCATTCTGGGGACTCTTCATTGTCTGTGTTCCAGAATCTGTTTTCTCAGTGTCTGATTTCCCAGGGGTCTGTGTAGGACCTATATTCTTCTTTTGGTTTTTCTTCATTTGTGCAGTTTTTTCCCCCCTCTACTTTTTCCTTCCCTCCACGTCGCCGTCTTCTTTAATTCTGTTATTCAGGGGCAAAGGGATTGGTTTTACTTCTGTTTGTTCAATCTCCTATTCTTTATGTATGTCCTCTTACTTTGTTCAATTCTGAAGTTGCATTGTAGGTTGGAGGTGGTCCTTTTTGCAGTTTTGAGATGTATTTAAGGGGAGAGCTGTGATTCAAAATCTGTCTGCAGGTCCTGGTATTCACTGACAGGCGTGTGGATAATGTGGAACCCACTTCCCATTGTCCTGGAATCTGTCCGTGCAGTGGGGCTGTAGGTTTACTCCCTGAAATAAAATGTGGTTAGCAGAGGGGAGAGAATGGAGCAGATAGTGGGTTGAAGAGGGGAGTGGAGAGATAGAGGAGTAAGGGGGGAAACAAACGAGTGTGGCAACAAATAGAGAGAGAGGCCTATACTGAAACAGATAAAAACAATAGACCACAGCTACAGTCGAACCAACTCTCATACAAACAAAAATAAAACATATAATGATGCTAATATACAAGCTAACCAACCACCTTGTTACTGTGCTGTTCCTCTATACAAAGATATGGTTTATAGAGAGAAGAAACGAAAAGGAAAGGAAAAGGAAAAAAGAAAAAAGGGAACAATGTAGTAGGAATAGAATTAAGTCATTAAACTGATAGAATCAATGAAGCACGCTCTGAGACCTTTTGTTTAAGTCCAGTGTCCTTTCAGGTCTGATTTTTAGTTTTCTTTTCAAGCTGGTAAATTATTTTGCAGTCAGAGTCAATTGCCCCTGATCTGCTGTGAAGGACAGTTCAGATTAACCTTCCTTCAGCAGTTTGGTCTATGTCTTTATCAAGTTTGTTCTCCCGTT
>NW_007243404.1:0-1639 GCF_000164805.1 Carlito syrichta
CCATTGTCCTGGAATCTGTCCGTGCAGTGGGGCTGTAGGTTTACTCCCTGAAATAAAATGTGGTTAGCAGAGGGGAGAGAATGGAGCAGATACTGGGTCGAAGAGGGGAGTGGAGAGATAGAGGAGTAAGGGGGGAAACAAACGAGTGTGGCAACAAATAGAGAGAGAGGCCTATACTGAAACAGATAAAAACAATAGACCACAGCTACAGTCGAACCAACTCTCATACAAACAAAAATAAAACATATAATGATGCTAATATACAAGCTAACCAACCACCTTGTTACTGTGCTGTTCCTCTATACAAAGATATGGTTTATAGAGAGAAGAAACGAAAAGGAAAGGAAAAGGAAAAAAGAAAAAAGGGAACAATGTAGTAGGAATAGAATTAAGTCATTAAACTGATAGAATCAATGAAGCACGCTCTGAGACCTTTCGTTTAAGTCCAGTGTTCTTTCAGGTCTGATTTTTAGTTTTCTTTTCAAGCTGGTAAATTATTTTGCAGTCAGAGTCAATTGCCCGTGATCTGCTGTGAAGGACAGTTCAGATTAACCTTCCTTCAGCAGTTTGGTCTATGTCTTTATCAAGTTTGTTTCTCCCGTTTCGGTGTTGTTACCTTGAATCGCCAGCAGGTGGTGGTATCTCATCTGCTCACCCCAGAGGGGGTGGGGCCGGACAGGAACAAGATGGCTGCCTGCCTCCGAGTAGGCAACAGGAGCCCCACGCCGGGTGGGCAGGACAGTCTCGGACGCAGGATAAGTGGCAGCGATCCCAGCAGATCTTCCCTGAAGCAGTTCATTGTGGATCTCCTCGGGCCGCGTGGTGCAATATGCTACCCCTCCCAGAGGCCACAGCAGTGGTGGCGCCAGCGACGGCAGCGGCAGTGGCAGTGGTGAGAGGGGCGGCAGTGGCAACGGCGGCGGCGGCGGGACCATTTAGAATGCAGTCAAAACTGTCCAGTTGTTCCAATGGCAGTGGCCGAGCTCTGTCTGTAGAGCAGGCTGTGATGCTGGGGTCCCCAGCCCCCGGGGCAAGAGTCAGAGACCCACTGCAGATCTCCCTTGCAGAGGACTTCAGATGCCGGGTTGCCCTGTCGCCATCTTGCCACGTCCCCTCTTTTCCATTTTTACCAAAAGTTAGTTTTAGGTTTGTTGCTTGTCTTTTTAGTTGGTTGGTGGTAATGAGCTCATTTTGTTAAAGCTCTTGTCTGTATATTTTATAACTGGAAAGACAATGTAGACTATTAAGTATGATATTTAGAAAATTAATTTATGGTCCAAAAAATGCCAACACTTGATTTTTATGACAAAAAATTAAAAATGCCGCTGTGCTTTGAAACTCTTTAAAAGAAACATGACTCAACCAGACAATACACCTGGATACTGTTTTGCAAAATCAGAAGTGATACTTAACAAAGTCTTCTAATCAACTAATTAGGAGGTGAAAATCTTTGGCAACATATCCTAGAAATCTGGCACATGTTAAAATACTTTGTATATTATTCAACATACAAATTTATTTCAAGTCAAAAGGTATCCCTGTGTTTGAAAAGGTATGTTTTCATTCAAATTGTTCCTGGACATGTTGCATGCTCTGTGACAGACAAAAATGATTCATTAGCTTTTCGTATTTGAGTTTC
>NW_007243405.1:0-3894 GCF_000164805.1 Carlito syrichta
CAGCAGCCGAGCTCTGTCTGTAGAGCAGGCTGTGATGCTGGGGTCCCCAGCTCCCGGGGCGAGAGTCAGAGACCCACTGCAGATCTCCCTTGCAGAGGACTTCAGACGCCGGGTTGCCCTGTTGCCATCTTGCCGCGTCCCCTCTTTTCCATTTTTACCAAAAGTTAGTTTTAGGTTTGTTGCTTGTCTTTTTAGTTGGCTGGTGGTAATGAGCTCATTTTGTTAAAGCTCTTGTCTGTATATTTTATAACTGGAAAGACAATGTAGACTATTAAGTATGATATTTAGAAAATTAATTTATGGTCCAAAAAATGCCAACACCTTGATTTTTATGACAAAAAATTAAAAATGCCGCTGTGCTTTGAAACTCTTTAAAAGAAACATGACTCAACCAGACAATACACCTGGATACTGTTTTGCAAAATCAGAAGTGATACTTAACAAAGTCTTCTAATCAACTAATTAGGAGGTGAAAATCTTTGGCAACATATCCTAGAAATCTGGAACATGTTAAAATACTTTGCATATTATTCAACATACAAATTTATTTCAAGTCAAAAGGTATCCCTGTGTTTGAAAAGGTATGTTTTCATTCAAATCGTTCCTGGACATGTTGCATGCTCTGTGACAGACAAAAAATGATTCATTAGCTTTTCGTATTTGAGTTTCAAGTGGCATAAACCCAATTCAAACTGTCTAAACAAGCATGGGAATTTACTGAATCATGCAGCTGGAAAATTCAAGGTACAGCTGGGTCTAGGGAATCAAATGATACAAAAAATGTGCCTCCTTGTTTCCTAAATCCTTTTTTTTTGGACATAATCTAGCAATCTCACTCCTTGTGGAGTAATTTTGTCCCTTGCCTAACTCTCCAAATAACCTCAGTTGACGTCAGGCCTACCATGCAAAACTTTGGTGTAAAGAATACCACTTTTTCTCTCTGTGTCTGATGGTCATTTTGATTTCTAATAGTAACATCTAGTAGTCCTCAGAGTTGTGTGTTACTTCTCAACTTGTATTCCGAGGTGCATTTGCAAAGACAGAGTTTATTGTAATTATTTGCTGACCCAATTCTAGAAAAGATAATAGGTCCTAGATTATAAAAGGGAGAACAGGGCTGAATTCATCTGAAATAAAAACCTAATGCATTCCATTTGACAATACTTCTAACCTTACAAAAGTTTTCCTACTCAGCTAATCTCAAAATTGCTTTGCCTTTGAGTATTATTTTCTTGCTACCAAGAAGCATAAAATAAATATGCATACTTATTAGTAGCAACCATTTTTCCATTGGAAGTTGATTTATGTTTCTTTTGCTGTTGTTATTTTTTAATCGTATTACCCTCTGGCCTTTATATATTTAGATGATTATTCATCAACACATCTTATATATTTCAACTCTGTGTTTTAAATTCTTGTGTTTGCCAATCTCATAGTCACTGAAAATCAAATACAAACACCTATTTAAAAAATTGTACTTTCCTAAATCTTGGCAAAATCCAAAAAGGTCATTATGCTGAATAAAAATGCAAGCTCCTTAAGGAAAAAGAATGTGCAATTTATTTTTCTGTTCTCAGATTCTAGCAAAGTGACAAGCACTTGGAGGATACATGGCAGAAAGCCCTGAAGAAAATATTAGCCCTATTTTACAAAATAAACCAACTTTTGGAGATGTTATGAATTTTGTGATGACCAAAGTGCAAATTTGAATTCGGAATCAGGTTTGTCTGGATAAAAAACAATGCTTAAAATCAATACATTATCTTACCTTCCATAGAACAGAATCATTTCATCTCAACATCTCAACATCATTTGGTAATGTGATAAGAAATAAAAAGACAGATGCCCGATCTTCCAGAAAGACCTTCTTCTTCACATTTTCAGAGAATGAACAATTACAATATCGCACGAGTCAGCAGAGCCTCAGAATGTAAGAACTTGAAGAGCCAGAAAACCATTTTAGGATGATTCCTGTCAATGAACCCTGCAGCCCTATAGCTGAGAGAAGAGTTGCTGAAGACTCTAAATGAAAGACATGGGATATGAAATTAAATCATGAACAATGGTAGTTAGAAGACTAATTACTTGACTAAATCCTGAATCAAGTACTAAAGAAACAAACAAAAAAGAATTCTGCTGCAAATGAAAAGTTCTGCAAAGCTTAAAATAAATGACAACCTGAGTGTTACCAAAAAGTCTACTTTTATAAGTTTTCTCTAAAAAGTGGAATAATTGTTTTAATAATATTCATTTAAAACAGTGGCAATGTATCAAACGAATGGTATATTTTATACCAAGTACACAAATGTAAATATTTTTAGGAAGGACTTTGGCTCTAGAGAAAGTTTTCCTGAAAAATTAACATTTTCTACAATAGATGAATATTGTCATCACCTTTATAATGAAAACAATATTGATACAGTTTTTTTATCCAATGGGCTGGTGAGCTGCATGCCTCCCTCCCACTCTCCTCCCCCCACCCGCCAGCCCCCACTCTCCACCGCCCCCACAGCCCCAGAAATGTTGCAGTTCTTGGAGTTGTACTGCCAGCACAGGATCCACATGGTGACCGGGACTTAAGGGCGTCCAGATGGGTAATGCAGTGGCACCCAAGAACTCAGGGAAACCAGCAGTCTTGGGGCCCACTAAGAGTACTGCAGTTTTCTTGATTGAGTGGAGGGGTGGGTGAGCAGATCTCCAAGAAGTGTCACAGTTCCGTCAGCTCCGTGGGCCAGCAAGCCAGGCCCCAATAAGTGCTACAACTCTTTTGATTTGGCGGACCAGCAAGCCAACCCCCAAAGAGTGTTACAGCTCTTTGAGCCCTGTCAGTTCTGCTCCACCATTGGGTCCACACCATCCTCAGCTCTACTCTGCCGAGGGCTCCTCTCTGCCAGGTCTGTGGCCTCCATCTGCTGACAAGCCAGCCTCCAGCATGTACAGCTCTTCAAGTCAGGTGGTCTTCAGATCCAGTGATCTTCAGCACTTCAGTAGCTTCTGGAGTTCAGCTTCTTGTCTCCTGGACAACGAGAGGGTGAGAAAGTAAAAATTAATTGAGAGGGCAGGAACGTTATTGGCAGGAGAGGGGTCCCAAAGGGTTGCCAGGTTGCCTCTGTAGGCAGGAGTTAATATAGTTTCCAGTGCCTGCTGATTGGTTGGCAAAAGCGCCAAACAGAGAGATGTGCCATGGTATGGTCTTAGTAAATTTACCAATCAGGAAAGAGTTGGGAAGGGCCAGTTAGGAAAAAAATACACAAAAGATGAAGTTCAAGGACCTGGATGTGGGTGTGTTCATTGCAGTCCATGTGACTTGCAGCTACTGGGACCCACCCTGTCTGCCTGTCAGATTTCTGACTGTCTCTTCCCTAAATATCACAGGTGTTTTCATTCATATGTCCAAACACAACGTATGTGGTTATTTATATATCAATTATACTGCAATAAAGTTGTTTTAAAAATTCCCAAATTTTAACATTTTTAACATGAGACTTTCCATATTATCAGTGCTTTGGGAATAAAATCGACTTAAAATCTACTTTCAAAAAGCAATAAAATTTGGAATTCTGTCTTCCTCAGGAGAAGGGAAGGAAATAGGATTAAAGAAGTACATGAGTAGATCTTCATAATTCTCAGGACTATTCAATTACTCAAGCTTTGTGGAACTTTATTTTACCATTTTTTGAAGATTATATTTTCATATATTATTTTATAAGTATATTTTAAAATTAAAAATATAAAAAGGAAAATAACAATGAATTCAAAATATTCAAGCAAGTCAAAGAACACAGAGGGTTTAGAGACTATGGTCTTGTAGTGACATCAAGATCTACATGTGTGTGTTTTGTTGACAGGACTCCACAGTACAAGTATGCTAGTTGACAAAACAGTTCCTTTTTA
>NW_007243406.1:0-810 GCF_000164805.1 Carlito syrichta
TGGTTGAGGTACATGACCCAGTTGTAGATTGAGCAGCCTGTAAGCAGGACCAGGGTGAGGGACAGATGCAGATGCCGCGAGGTAGCCCTTGCTAGGTGGGGGAGCCTAGAGGAACAGGGGAACTGGTGGCAGTCAGTGCTGAGTACAATGCTGGTGGGACCCAAAAACCAATTGACTAAGAAAATTTCCCATTGAGAGCATGCTGTATAGCTTGGGATCACAAGAAAGAGTAAACCACCGAGAAAAGAATTCTTAGCAACCAACTCCTCTCTCAGCCACCCACTAGCCACTCCTGCGCTTGTGACTTGTCAATGGGGCTCGTGTCAGAGATAGGGTGCCAGGGTCCTGCCAAGTACCAAGAAGAGGAGACAACAGGTACTGCATATGGTCCCACCACCTGCCAACACAGGTGGACATTCTAGTCCTGGGGACTTCCTGCTGCTGCTGGAGGAGATGGGCACCAGAGAGGCCACTCTGTGGGGATAAGTGGGGAATGCCCAGTCTGGGCATGCAGAGGCTGTGTGTCCTGGTCTGTCCTCTGGGCAACAGGGGTGAGGCCTGCACAAAGCTTAGCCCAGGACCTGGAACCCAGGTCCTATAAGGCTTCACAAAGACCTCTCCCATCTCAGTGTCTATCCTGGTCCAAGGGTCATGAGCCTAGCTGCAAAGGGTTTTGAGGAGGTGACGCAGTTGTGTGAGCTGACTGGATGCTGCCCCCATGACATCTCTTACCAGTAGGTGGAGCCTCTTGGTTTCATTTTGCAAATTGTTTAAAAATCATTTAAGCTTTAGAACGTTCCTCAGGTGATC
>NW_007243407.1:0-320 GCF_000164805.1 Carlito syrichta
CCCTCCTCTCTTTTAAGTGTACCACTAGCTGGCTATCCTCTCTTATGGGAGCTCTGTGACCGGCTCTTCTTTGTAATGGATGACCCAGTGACTGGGCATCCTATATGATGTGTGCACCAGTAACTGACCTTCCTCTCTGAAAAATGCACCAGTGACTAATCTTCCTCTGTGATCTTCCTCTGTGATGAGCACCACACTGATTTTCCCTCCTCTGTGATGGTTGCCCCAGTTATTGGCTCTCCTCTGTAATCAAACCCCATGTACTGAGACCCTCCTAATGGTAGACCCAGGGACTGGCCTTTATTTGTAATGGGTGCATC
>NW_007243408.1:0-775 GCF_000164805.1 Carlito syrichta
ATGGAATAGAGTGCATGGATTGGAATGGAAAGAAATGGAATAGAGAGGAATTAAATGGGGAGGAGTGGAATGAAAGGGAATGTGATGGAAGGCAATTGAATGAAAAAGGATGGAAAGGAGAGAAATGGAATGGAGAGAAATGCAATGGAGTAGAATGGAATGCAATAGAATTGATTGGCGAGTAATGGAGAGGAGTGCAATGGAATGGAGTGCAATGGAATGAAGAGCAATGGAATGGAGATTAATGGAATGGAGAGGAATTGAATGGATAGGAATGGAATGGAAGGGAAATGAATGGAGAGGAATGGAGTGGGAAGGTATACAATGGGATGGAATAGAAAGGAATGGAATGGAGTGGAGTGGAATGGAATGGAATGGTTAGGAATGGAAAGAAGTGGAATGGTATCACACGTAGATGAATCCAATGGTAAGGAGCGGAAATAATTGAAAGAGATTGAATGGAATTTAGAGGAATAGAATGGAAACGAATATAACGGAGAGAAAAGTAATGGAATGAAATCCAGAAGAATGAAATGGAATGTAAAGGAGAGGAAGTGAGTGGAAAAGAGTGGAATGGAATGGAACACAATGGAGAACAATGGAATGGAGAGGAATGGAATGGAAAAGAAAGGAATGGAATGGAATGAAATGGTATCAAGGGGAGTGGAATGGAGGGGAATGGCATGGAATGGAATAGACAGGAATGGATTGAGACTAAAGATATGTAATGAGTTGTATTTGAACTTAGAGCAAAGGATTGGAGAGTAAAGTGATG
>NW_007243409.1:0-660 GCF_000164805.1 Carlito syrichta
CAGGTGACTAAACTGGCTGACAACTAGATATCCAATTGTATGGCCAGGTGACTTAACTAGCGCTCTAGATCTTTAGCCACCTAGATATTCAGCTGTCTTAACTAGCTGACTTAATTAACTAGTCAGCTGGCTAGCCAACTGACTTAACTAGGTCACTAATCAGCTGTCTTAACTTGCTGGCCTGCATTCTAGCCAGTAGAATTAACTAGCTTGCTACATAGCTAGCCAGCTAGCTAGCCAGCTGAATTAACTAGGTGACTTATCTAGCTAGCCAGCTGTCTAACCAGATGACTTAACTAGCAGGCTATCTAGGGAGCAAGATGGCTAGTCAGCTGACTTAGGTGGTGATTAAATTAGCAAGCCAGTTGGCTAGAAAGTTTACATAACTAGCTAGCTACTTAGCTAGCAAGCTGGCTAGCCAGCTGACTTAAGTATCTCTCTACCTCTAGCCACATGGATAGCAAGTGACTTGACTAGCTGACTTAATTAGCTCCCAGCTGGTTAGGAAACAGACTTAACTATGTCACTACATACCTAGAGACCTGGTTAGCAAGCGGACTTAACTGGATGTCTTAACTAGCTGTTCTGCTATCTAGCCAGTTGAATTAACATGCTTGGTACATAGTTGGTCAACTGGCTGTCCTGCAGAATTAAATAGGG
>NW_007243410.1:0-330 GCF_000164805.1 Carlito syrichta
GGATGAGTCAGCTAGCTAGCTAGTTAACTAACGAGTTAAGTCAGCTGGTTGTGTCAGCTACCTAGCTTGTTATCTAACGAGTTAAATCATATGATTAAGTCACCTAGCTAGCACATAAGATAACGAGTAAGCTAACTAGTTACCTAGCTGGTTAAGTGAGCCAGTTTTTTAGCCAGCTAACTATTTAAATGAGCTTGTTACCTAGGTAGCTAGCTAGTTAGCTAACAATTTAAGGCAGCTGGCTAGCAAGGTAGCAAGCTAGTTAAGCCGGTTGGCTAGCTAGCTGGTTAGCTGGTTTAAATCAGCTAGTTTATAGAACTGGCAAACCAA
>NW_007243411.1:0-1092 GCF_000164805.1 Carlito syrichta
TCCTCAGTCCTGAAAGTTTTACAGGGCATCTTGCTGACGGCTAAAGAAGAATTAGGGATTCAAGGCATAAATGTGGGTAATTCAATTATCATATACAGGAAACTGCATGGCCTCTTGCTAAAAAAAGAAAAGAAATCTATTTTCAACGGTTCTTCTATCAAAAAAACTACACGACTTCTAACTAAGGGATAAACAAGAATCAGGGTTTTGAAATAGTATTCAAGGGAAAGAGAATCCTCACTTACAGTACACTACATGGCCTCCAACTATGTACGAATAAAGATTCATTGTTGTACGCATCCTCTATCAAAAAAATTCCCAGGTTGTCTGCCATGGGAGAAACAAGAAACAGATCTTCGAGCTCCCCAAATGTTTCAGAGCAATTTAGCATTCGGATATTATGAATCGGTCATTTCAGGACTCCAGCAACATTCTGGTGCTCTTAAAAGTTGTAAATGGTCTTGGGCATTCCAAGTCCGTTAGGTTCCTCAGAACAACTAAGGCCAGATTCCAGGACAAAAAGAATCTTCTTGACATATTTGGATGTAACTCTGCTCTTAAGGTGAACGCTGTAATCCTTCCCCTTCCGTGTCTCTTTTTATTTTGAGAAGGGCAAGGGTTTTGCACTTGGAAAATGTTTACTACGTACTCTTAATTGTTACCAAGAATAATGGAATCCACAAACCTAGGAAACTTCTGGGCATCTGTCTTTTGACATACTGAATTTGGAATCATAATCGACAAGAAAAATTGGGGCATCTTACTGAGAATTAAAAGGAAATCTGGTTCTAGGTGTTCTCATTTCCCAGAATCTACAGGGCCTCTTGATAACGTTTAATCAGCAATCTGGGCTTCTGGGTCCCTACATTTTCAGAGCTACTTGCTCTGTGGATATGCTAAATCTGTCATTACAGACCCTCAGGATCTTTCTGGTTCTCTTGTTAGTTGTAATCCAGGATTTGGCCCTAGAAATCCTTTTGTTTCCTGGGACCATCTACGACCACAATCATATTCCCCAGAATCAAAAGGTATATTGGTACAAAATTCCTCGATTCAGGTGACCTCAAAGTACAGAAAATTCTTGTGGGTCGG
>NW_007243412.1:0-868 GCF_000164805.1 Carlito syrichta
TTAATCAGCAATATGGGCTTCTGGGTCCCTACATTTTCAGAGCTACTTGCTATGTGGATATGCTAAATCTGTCATTACAGACCCTCAGGATCTTTCTGGTTCTCTTGTTAGTTGTAATCCAGGATTTGGCCCTAGAAATCCTTTTGTTTCCTGGGACCATCTACGACCACAATCATATTCCCCAGAATCAAAAGGTATATTGGTACAAAATTCCTCGATTCAGGTGACCTCAAAGTACAGAAAATTCTTGTGGGTCGGCAGGGAAGAATTGGGGTTTTGGGTTTTGAATATTCCACATTTTGGGGATGTCTTTGAAGGGGAACCAGGAATCTTGGATTCCCATTCCGAAAGTACATTATGGACGTCTTTCTATTGATATCCAAAAAACTGGAATTCTCGGTCATCAGAAAGTGTCTCGGCATCCTGCAGAGTGAAGCAGGAAGCTGGGTAATAAAGTTTGTCATGTACATGAAACTACACGTCATATTGTTAAGGAAGTATAAGGAATCTTCCTTATATGAGTCCTCATTCCCAAATCTACAGACCGTTTTCCTAAGACGTATTCACGAATCAGGCTTTTGAAGTAGGAATCTGGGTAATGGGAGTCCTCACTTAAAGGAAACTTCACTGCCTATTGCTAAGTAAGAATAAGGAATCTTCGTTACTCGGGCCCTCTCTCCCAAAAAAGCTCAAGCTCATCTTGCTATGGGCTACACACGAATCATGGTGTTTTCGAGCATGAATCGGGAAAATGGAGTCCTTATTTACAGGCAACTCCACAATCCTTCTGCTAAGAAAGAATAAGGAATCTTGGTAACACGAATCCTCAATCCCAAAAATCTACAGAGCATCTTGGGAAGTTCTAAAA
>NW_007243413.1:0-1063 GCF_000164805.1 Carlito syrichta
ACCACCAATCAGGTTTTGTGATAGGAATCTGCAAAATGGGAGTCCACATATACTGGAGACTGCACTGTCTATTGCTAAGGAAGAATAAGGAATTTGGTTTACACGTGTCCTCAATTCCCAAAAAAACTACAGGGTGTCTTGCTAAGGGCTAAACACGAATTTCGGTTGTTGAAGCATAATCTAGGTAATGAAATCCTCATATACAGGCAACTGTACGGATTTGTCCTACGAAAAAATAAGTAATCTGGTTACATGTGTTCTCAATCCCCAAAAATATACACAGTGTCTTCCTAAGTTCTAAACAAGCATCAGGGTTTAGACGCAGGTATCCGGGGAAGGGAGTACTCATATACAGGCAACTGCACAGTTTTTGCTAAAAATAAGGAATCTGGGTGACACCAGTCCTCAGGGTATCTTTCTGACGTCTAAAGAAAAATCAGGGATTCGAGGCATGTATGTGGGTAATAGCAGTTCTCATATACAGGAAACAACATGGCCTCTAGTTAACAAAAAAGAAGAAATCTGTTTTGCATGGTTCCACTATCATAAAATCTACATGGCGTCATACTAAGTACTAAACAAGAATCAGGGTTTCAAAACAGGAATCTAGGGAAAGAGAGGACTCATATACAGGACACTGCACGGCCTCTAACTAAGGAAGAATAAAGAATCTTGGTAGTATGAGTCCTCAATCCAAAAAATTCCCAGGGTGTCTGCTATGGGACAAACAAGAAACACTTCTTCCATCTCCATATATGTTTTGGAGCAATTTAGCATGCAAATAATACGAATCACTCATTTCAGGACTCCAGCAACATTCTGGTACTCTTGAAAGTTGTAAACGGGTATCGGGCACTACAAGTCCGTTAGGTTCCTTGGAACAATTAAGACCAGATTCCAGGACAAAAAGAATCTTCTTGTCATATTTGGATGTAACTCTGCACTCAGGGTGAACGGTGTATTCCTTCATCTTCTGTTTCTCTTTTTATTTTGAGAGCGGACAAGGGTTTTGCAGATGCTAAATGTTTAGTACGTCTTTTTAAAGGTAACCAGGAATCATGGA
>NW_007243414.1:0-834 GCF_000164805.1 Carlito syrichta
GAAAGCACTTCCCTTCAGTCAGCCTCTCTGTTCTGTGCTGGTCTCAACTGGTCAGATGAGGTCTGCCCACAGCAGGAAGGGAAACCTGCTTTACTCTGTCCACAGATGGAATAAACGCTGACCTCATCCAGAATCCACCCTCCCCACAGGCACACCCAGAATTATGTTTGACCAAATGTCTAGGCACCCTGTGGCCAGTCAAGCTGACACATACAAATACCCATCATACTTGGTTTGGGGCCATATCCACTCTGCGCTGGTGACAGGGCACCTGGAAGCAGCCGCTTCAGGGAGTGGTGCAATGTTCAGCCAACAATTTCTGCTGTTGCCCTGTTGCACTGAGTTCCACTGCCAGGTTCTCCCTGCAGGTTGGGCATCCCTAATCCAAAGATCAAAATCCAAAGTCTTAAAGTTTTGGGGCATTGTCATGACTCCATATGTAAAACATTCCACACAGAAGTACTTAACACAAGTTTTACTTATGCATAAATGATTTAAAATATTGTATAAAATCACCTTTAGGCTATGTGTATAAGGTGGATGTGAAACATGAATGTTGTGTCTAGACTTGTGTCTCATATCCAAGATCTCTCATTCTGTGTGTGCAAATATTCCAAATCTGAAACACTTTGGTCCCAAGCATGTGGGATAAGGGATACTCAGTCTGTGGAGAGCTTTCTTGGCCAAACCCCCTTGTGGCAGACTCTCATCCTCAAAATCCAGCACACAGGCACCTTCCCAGAAGTGTAGCAGACAGGGCTGATGGAGGTAGTCTCCGCTCAAACTGTGGGCGACCTGAAGCCCAGAAGTCTGCATCCAGCTGGATTCTAATGG
>NW_007243415.1:0-561 GCF_000164805.1 Carlito syrichta
CGTAGGTGGGCAGGGACAGACTTAAGGCAGAAGTTTTGCAGAAGAATGGATTTCTTTCTTTCTTTCTTTCTTTCTTTCTTTCTTTCTTTCTTTCTTTCTTTCTTTCTTTCTTTCTTTCTTTCTTTCTTTCCTGTCTTTCTTTCTTTCTATCTTTCTTTCTTTTTTGTTTCTTTCTTTTTTTCTAACTTTTCTTTCCTCACTAGGTTTCCCAGGCTGCTCTCAAACCACCCAACTTGGTTCAACCTCTCAGCCTCAATCTCCCAAACTCCAATGATCACAGGTATTCCATTTGCTTGACATCCCAGTCTCCTGCCTCGTCTTGAACTCTGGTCTGGAGGCGATCCTCCTTTAATGCCTGTACTCACCCAAGGTTTTCTGGGTTGTGCTGGAGGTTTTGGTGTGGGTTACTATGGTGCCCAGCTGGGTTTGGATCTCCAAGACTCTAGTCATCTTCCTGCCCTGCCTCCCAAAATGCTGAAGAGACATGTGTGAGTCACCCAGCAGTCCCTGTGCCCCAAAGTTTTGAGAGTCACGCCCGTCATTTCCCCAAAGCGGTCCCTG
>NW_007243416.1:0-4387 GCF_000164805.1 Carlito syrichta
CCAAACTAGGAGACTGGAACCTGGGCTGGTCACGGCATTGCAAGACCTCCTTGATCACACTATGTCCACTATGTCCGACGCCCTCCCAAACTCAAGTCAGTCTGTACTGTGAGCTCACAAGTGTCTTTACCATAGGGCACGAGTGTGGAGGGTAGAGCCAGGCCTTCTGGGAGGTGTGGCCAAAGGCATGGGACAGATATGCCCGTTGGCCAACTTTGAAACCGCCAGCAAATGACAGGTGGGAAAGTGCCTTTTTCTCTTTCATCCCTGTCCGTGACTCTTCATGCTGAGTTGCAGGGGTGGTGGTGGTGGCTGTGGTGGTGATTATTATTATTTGAAGTTGAAATACTGCTCTGTCACCCAGGCCTTAGCACAGGTGCATGCTCAGGGATACCGTGGACCCTACCTGCCAGGCTTAGGTGATCCTCACACCTCGGTCCAAGGAGTGGCTGGAATCACAGGCCTGTGCCACTGTGGCCAGCTAATCGTTGATTTATTTTTGATGACTAAGACGAGGTCTCACCCCATGTCCTGGACCGGTGTCAAAACTGCAGGATCATGTCGTACACTGTCCTGCAACTCTGAAGAACTGGGATGCCTGGCTGAGCCCCTGAACCAGGCCTGTGGTTGTAGTGGTGGTGGTGGTTAGTATTATTCTGAGTTGGAGTTCCACTCTTTAGCCCAGGCCAGAGCACAGGAACCTGGAACACGCTCTCAGCCAACATGCACTCCACTGGCTGAATTTTGGCAGTCCTCCCGCTTCAGCCTCCCAAGTGTCCAGAAAGAAAGCCCTGCACCACGAAGCTCGGATCATTTTTTGGCTTCTTGTATAGACAAGGTCTGGGCAAGGTGCCTGGGCTGGTCTTGAACCTGGGGGCTCAGACCATCCTCTTGCCTCAGCCTCCAGAGCACCAGGATGACATACCTGAGTCCCTGCACCTGGCTTCCAGAGCCCTTTTTGTCCCAGAGTGAGGTCCACTCCCTATGGACAACCTTGGACCCTGGAGAGGGTGGCTGGCATAGCCCACCAGTCCCTCCACTGAGGGAGTGCCTGATGCATGGACATGTCTCTGCCAGTGCTCCTATCCTTTCTCCTGCCTTGTTCCTCAGGGCGGACGCACTTGCTTCTCCCAGGGACCGCTTTGGGGAAATGACGGGCGTGACTCTCAAAACTTTGGGGTGCAGGGACTGCTGGGTGACTCACGCATGTCTCTTCAGCATTTTGGGAGGCAGGGCAGGAAGATGACTAGAGTCTTGGAGATCCAAACCCAGCTGGGCACCATAGTAACCCACACCAAAACCTCCAGCACAACCCAGAAAACCTTGGGTGAGTACAGGCATTTAAAGGAGGATCGCCTCCAGACCAGAGTTCAAGACGAGGCAGGAGACTGGGATGTCAAGCAAATGGAATACCTGTGATCATTGGAGTTTGGGAGATTGAGGCTGAGAGGTTGAACCAAGTTGGGTGGTTTGAGAGCAGCCTGGGAAACCTAGTGAGGAAAGAAAAGTTAGAAAAAAAGAAAGAAACAAAAAAGAAAGAAAGGTAGAAAGAAAGAAAGACAGGAAAGAAAGAAAAAAAGAAAGAAAGAAAGAAAGAAAGAAAGAAAGAAAGAAAGAAAGAAAGAAAGAAAGAAAGAAAGAAAAAGAAAGAAAGAAAGAAATCCATTCTTCTGCAAAACTTCTGCCTTAAGTCTGTCCCTGCCCACCTACCCACATGTGAATGTCCCCCAAGCTCGGCCTCTTTCACCCACAACTCCCACATGGCTGCTCCCACTTTGCTGCAGGAGTTCCCAAGGCTCCCTGGCCACGTTCCTGCTGGCTCTCCTCTCCGAGGTGTGAAATGTGCCTCAGGCAGGCCAACCCTCTGGCTCGGCAACTAGGACCTTCCACCAAGATAGGCAAGAGACACATCCCTCACCTGGGGACATTTCTTCCCTCTAATCAATCCCATTTTTCCTGGATTTAAAGACAGTTGCCCTGTGAACACACCACACTCAGTTGACAATCTGTGTACGATTCTGATGTTTTTGCAGACAGGGTATGGCTCTTTGACCAAGGCTGGTGCCCAGGGACACGACCGACTTTCACAGCCAGCCTCGAAATTGTGGGATCTTGTGATCCTCCTGCCTCAGCCTCCAGAGTGCCCAGAGGACGGGCACCTCTACTACAGACACGTTTTGGAAGGTTGCGGAAATGGGGTCTCTCTGTGTGGCCCAGGCTGGCCTTGGGCTCCTGGGCTCCAGCCATTCTCTGGACTCCACTTCCCAGAGTGCTGGGATTCCAAATGTGGTCAGCCACACCAGGCCTTCTGGATGGTTTTTGAGGAAGGATCGAGGCTGGGCTCTGGGGCTCAGCGTCATCATCCCAGTGCTTTGGGAGGCCGGTCAGTGACCAGCCCAAGCCCATGGGTTGAGACCTGCCCGGACACATTGGCAAGACTCGTTTACCCTCCACCCCAAAATGGGCTGGGCATGGTGGCATGCTTCTGTCGTTCCAGCAACTAGGAATGCCACAGAAAGGCTCTCAGGAGCCCAGTGGGCCAAAGCTGCAGTGGCCAGAAGCGAAACACTGACCTTCAACCTTGGTGATGGAGTGAGACTCGGACTCAAAGATAAAATGAAAAAAGGAAAAAAAAGAGCATCCATTTGTGTTTGGAGTTGTGATCATCGTGAACAGACAGAGATCATTTGGGAAGGAGGCCCCTGCCTTGGACCTAGAGTTCCTGAAAGACAGTGGATCGGCAGACAATATGGCTGAGGCTTTGGGAGCCGAAGTGGGGGACTGCTGGAGACGGGGTGTCTGAGACCACCTTGTACCATGTAACGAGACTTCATTGCTCCCCAGAAGGCAAACACTGGAGTCTTGCCTGGTGGCGCCTGTGGTCCCAGCTACACAGGATGTGGTGGGCTCCATCCCAGGGTGTTCCTTTGCATCACCTCCACCAAAAGAATGTGAGACTCCAGGCCAGGCACCGTAGCTCACATCCATCAGCCCTGGCCCTCAGAGGCTGAGGCAGAAGGCTGCCTGAGCCCAAGGTCGGAGACCAGCCCAGGCAATAGTGATAGACCTCATCTCAGTGAGAAGTTCCCAAAATCAAGTCTGTCGTGGTGACACTCGAAGTCCTGGATGCTTGGGGGATAGGATGGAGGAACTTGTGAGCTCTGCATTTCAAGGCCCTGGCAGCCAAGATTGTGCCACCGCACCCCAGCCAGGCTGAGGGAGACTCCAGTGACAAAAATGATGACTCCCACATGCATCACACAGCTCCCCAGTGAAAGGTTCGAGTTGACGGGGATGATAGAGTGATCAGGAGAGGAAGGGGCCCTCCCCCGCAAAGGTGGCAGACCAGGTGACTGAAACCTGGGCTGGCTGTGGCATTGCTGGACCGCTTTGATTGCTCTGTGCCTGATGGCTGCCCTCATTCGGGGTTGTCTGTTCCAATAGATCACACACGTCTTTGCTGTGGGGCATGAGTGTAGAGGGTGGAGGCAGGTCGTCTGGGACACATGACCAAAGGCACGGGACAGACTTGCCCAGTGACCACCTTTAAAACTTCCTACAAAGGACAGGGTGTAAAGTACTTTTTTCCCTCTGATCTCTGAGGGTGACCCCTCACTCTGGGTGGCAAGTGTGGTGGTGGTGACAGTGGTGGTGATTATTATTTAAAGTCTGAATCCCACTCTGCCACACAGGCCTTAACACAGGGGCACGCTCACGGCCAGAGGGGACTCCATATTTCAGGCTCAGTCGATCATCCTGCAACATCTCCCCAAGTGGCTGGAACCACAAGTCTGTGTCACCACGTCCAGTAATCTTTGGTTTTATTTTTGATGACCGAGATGAGGTTTTGCCCAGTATCATGAGCTGGTCTTGAACCCGCAGGCACAGGTCATTCACTCACCTTGGCCTCTGAAGTGCCGGGATGACAGGGTGAGCCCCTGAGCCCGGCCTGTGGTTGGTATCATCATGCTGAGTCAGAATCATGATCTGTCGCCCAGGCCACAGCACAGGGGCCTGCTCTAGGCCACCACAGCCTCCACCAGTTGGGTTCCAGTGATCCTCCTGCTGTGGCATCCCCAGCAGGCGTAATGACAGGTGTGTGCCACCATACTCGGCTCACTTTTCGGCTTCTTGTGGTGATGAGCTTTCACCAAGATGCCCAGGCTGGTCTTGAACACGGGGGCTCAGGCCATCCTCTCACCTCAGCCTCAGAAAGCACCAGGGTGACAGGCATGTGCCCCCATAACCGGCCTTCACACCCCTTTTGGGGCTCTACCATGAGGCCTGTTCTCTTCAGATGACCTGGGACTGTGGAGAGTACAGCCATAGTTGTCCACTGAGCCTGTCATGAGGGAATGCCTGGCACAGAGGCCAGTCTCTGCCAGGG